>NC_086384.1:59328109-59573109 GCF_036588685.1 Mytilus trossulus
CCGGGTAACATACATTCGGTTGCTTCAAACCTACTATCTGTGTAATCTATACAATCAGAGTTTTCCACGTTGGTTACATGTGTACACACGTCAATTACACAACAACCCGACAACGGTTCCGAGAAGCGTTCCACTTACATTGTATATCTTCTATGATCACAACAAATTAAGAGGAGGAAACCATCAGCCTGGTCCACGGGAAAATCAATATGGCAAAAATCAACCACCGACTTCAATCAAATCACAGGCTCCTGACTTGTGACAGGCACATTCGTCATTTGACTGTCTCATAAATAGGTATAATTTGTAATCAAATTTGAATTTAATTTTATGTTGTTAAATATTTCCAGATACAAGGGCCTCGTCCTTTTATCAGAATAACTGTGTATTGCCATGCGATGGAAAAATTGGTAAGAACATTAACTGTAAAGAATTGATAGGGTTCTATAATAAAGTGAACTTTATGTAATATGAAAATAAACAACTTTATTGCAAAAAAAAAAACGAAACCCTGACGGGTTAAAATGCAAACATACATGACATAGTACATTGTATACACAGTGACAAGAAACATAATACATGATTAAATTGAGAATGAAAATTGGGAATGTGTCAAAGAGACAACAACCCGACCAAATAAAAAAACAACAGCAGAAGGTCACCAACAGGTCTTCAATGTAGCGAGAAATTCTCGCACCCGGAGGCGTCCTTCAGCTGGCCCCTAAACAAATATATACTAGTTCAGTGATAATGAACGCCGTACTAATTTCCAAATTGTACACAAGAAACTAAAGTTAAAATAATACAAGACTAACAAAGGCCAGAGGCTCCTGACTTGGGACAGTCGCAAAAATGCGGCGGGGTTAAACATGATTGTGGGATCTCAACCCTCCCCCTATACCTCTAACCAATGTAGAAAAGTAAACGCATAACAATATGCACATTAAAATTCAGTCCAAGAGAAGTCCGAGTCTGATGTCAGAAGATGTAACCAAAGAAAATAAACAAAATGACAACAATACATATTATTAAATAACAACAGACTACTAGCAGTTAAGTGACAGCTCCAGACTTCAATTAAACTGACTGAAAGATTATGATTTCATCATATGAACATCAGGCACAATCCCTCCCGTTAGGGGTTTAGAATCATACCATCATAACATATATGAGAAGAACATTACCCGTGTCATGCCAACAACTGTTTTAATGTTTTAAAAAAGTGAAGTTGATATTAATAACATATATCTTTATGTATATATATATAATAATTGACCAATGTGGACCTTACTTTAACCTATAATGGTTTAATTTTTAAATTGTTATTTGGATGGAGAGTTGTCTCATTGGCACTCACACCACATCTTCCTATATCTACTTATTTTCGCAATTCCATAGATTGCGTAATATAGTCTACAACACTAGACAAAATATCTTTATTTGGGATCTAGAATAGTTATAAGTTTAGAGTTTGAGTCAAGCTGGTTAAAATTAGGATAATTGGTTTTAATTGCATTTCTAAGGCAATGAAGGAAAAAGTGTTCCTCATCATCTAAAATTTTACAAACTATGCACAGTCTGTGTTCTCTTTGAATTTTTTTATAACGTCCTAAATCAATTTCCAAATTATGATCACTTATAAGTAATTTTGTTAAAAGCTAAAGATTATTTAAATTGTTTAGATTGTGCAAGTAGTCCTCGAATTTAATTTCATTTTAAAGTTTACTATAAAGATAAAGTTTTGAACTGTTATCAATATTTGAAAGTTTTTCAAGAGTGATGTTATTATACTTTTCCTTCACGTCAATATGTTTTAAAAAAAATTTGAGTGAATTTTTTATAAGTTTAAAAGGTTTATCAAAATCAACATATTTTTCTTCATCAATATTAAATTCTTTGAAAATATGCTTGACAAAAGTGTACCAAGTATATATTCCATCTTCAGATATAGACTTATTTACTGCAAAAAAGGGTTATGGCAGTTTATTCTACAAAAATATAATAAAACTTGAGTTTTAATAAAGGAGTCAAGTGGAAATCGTCCTAACTCAGACTTTGCAGCTGTGTTAAATTGTTGATTTCTTAAAACATATTGAACGTCAAGTAAAATCACATCAGCTGTCGATCTTTAAGATGGCATTAACTATTCAGAATTGAAATTGATAACGTTTTAGAACGGTCGAGAACTCTAGATTTTCTGACGTCAGAATATATTTGCATAGTAATTTCCAAAACACAAGGCTAATACGGCCTTGAAAAACTGACCAATCGACTCAATGAACTACAATGCATTGTGGGCTACCACGAGTAAACTACTACTTAAAACACGTGGTGTTAGTGGGAAAACAGTCAATTAATATATTGTCTGGGACTCTCATTACCAAAGTTTTTATTCTGCAAATATATTTAATGTAAAATATATAACATAATCTTCAATTTGCATGCTCAGATTAAAAAATATTGTTTATTGGCTTCACGATTCGACTTTCTTTTTCGCCTTGCAAAAGTAGTTGAACCAGTGTTGTGCATTGTTATGAATATTGAACCAGCATTAGTTTCACGACATGACACAGTGAAATAGCCAATGAAGTGACCACTGTCCAGTAAGAAAATCATTTGAGCTCTTTTAAACCTGTTTATCATATATTTAGTACAAAATACAGCTATTTTGTATATCTAATAAAGGTTCTTTTTTCCAGTCTGTATCACCTACCCCGTATCGCATGGCTAAACCCGTATCGCATGGCTAAACCCGTATCGCATATACCCCGTATCGCATACCTTTTTTTTTTTTTTTTTATTTAACTAAAGTCAGTTTTTTTGGGTTTTTTTTGCTTAAGAATTTTTTTTCTAAAAATAGGTAATTTTTTGGAATGACGTCATTGTTTGGTATATAACGTCTTACTTTACACCAGTAAGTTTGTCTCATGGGTAATTGTGTTTTATCGCTGTTGTTTTGTTGCTTCTGGTGGACAAAGGCGGCCGTACATTGACCTATGTTTTACTTTTTTCAAATTGTTATTTGGATGGAGAGTTGTCTCATTGGCACTCACACCACATCTTCCTATATCTACTTATTTTCGCAATTCCATAGATTGCGTAATATAGTCTACAACACTAGACAAAATATCTAAATACATGAAATCTCTGTGCCATCATCAAACATGTTAATGGCTATATATCGGGTAATTCAAACCCTTTTTTTCTTCGCATAGAAACAACTCTTCGTTAATCTGAGCATGGAAGTAATACTTTATATCACGAACTATAAATGAAGATACACAAAATGAAAAACTAAGCGAAATTGTGAATCCCGCATCGCACGAAAAAATGTGTTGTATTTCAGTAAATAACACGTGTTCGTGGTTGATTGTAAACACGTAGTAGTCCATCATGCATTGTGACTCATTTACTGGATTGGTCAAAAACCGAGGTAAAATAAATTGCGTCACATGTAAATAAACAATTACATGTGCGAGAACATAAGTATGCTAATTTATGCATTTCCATATAAGGTAGTGGTCCTGACCTGTTAAAGAATAGAAAAGTCTTCATCACAGGTGACTATCTTTTAGCGGGGTAATTTTGTGTGCATTAAATTTGCGCGCATTTTGAGTTTATTTTCTTTACGTTTGCGCGCATAAATGAATTGGTAATGCGAGCGAATGTAACGTACATGTGTACATGTATGTAATCCATATTGCTGGTATACAATATATCTTGGTCAAACAATAAATGGTATATAGTTTGATAATTACAAATTAGGGAATTATGTTATCTTTAATATGTCCTACTTTCCAGTCCGATTTGATGCGGTTACATCTGGCTATTGGTACTTTACGGAACGGAACGGAACGGAACAGAATTTCATTTAAGGTATCCAAAGGGGGCATTTATCAAAATTTCGAAAAATCTTTAAAACAAAACAAACTTTAAAATTTTACGGTTTTCCATATACAAATAACACAAATGTATACTTAATCTCATCTTCACAGGTGAAATGTGCAATAATGTATAACATCGGGAACTATTCTGTAAATGAATATGTCGGATTGTCCTGATAAATTATCATGAAATTAACGCATTTGCAAGTCATGCATTATGATATCTAGACTGACCTCACGTCGTCCTTTCCGACGATGATTAGAAACATTGGTTCTGATTTTAACTTTTTAAATTTATTATTCCGTTCCGTTCCGTTCCGCAAAGTACCAATTGCTCTGAGGAATTGGTATTTAACGGAATCGAACGGAAACAGACATCTTTAATGTAATTAAAGCAGTATGATAAAAAAAAATTGTCTGACACCTCTTTTTGCATAAGTGGTATGTGTTTTAGATAGCATTTTCGACTTGATCAATAATAAAAAATTTAACATAAAGGCAGGTTACACAAAAAGTCTTTCTCCTTCCATCGGTAATTATATTTTAAAAAAGAGGCCTACAACAGCCCGTTCCGACGATGATTAGAGACAGTGATCAAGTTGAATCTGATTTAAACTTTTTAATTTATTATTCCGTTCCGTTCCGTTCCGCAAAGTACCAATTGCTCTGAGGAATTGGTATTTAACGGAATCGAACGGAACCAGACATTTATAATGTAATAAAAGCAGTATGATAAAAAAAAATGTGTCTGACACCCCTTTTTGCAGAAGAAATAAGTGTTTTAGATAGCATTCCCGACCAGATAAATAATTAAGAATTTAAAACAAAGGCAGCTTAGACAAAAAGTCTTATTCCTTCCATTGGTAATTATATTTTTTAAAAGAGGCCTTCCACCTCTCGTGCCGACGAGGATTAGAAACAGTAATCAAGTTGAATCTGATTTAAACTTTTTAAATTATTATTCCGTTCCGTTCCGTTCCGCAAAGTACCAATTGCTCTGAGGAATTGGTATTTAACGTAATCGAACGGAACCAGACATTTATAATGTAATAAAAGCAGTATGATAAAAAAAAAATGTGTCTGACACCCCTTTTTGCAGAAGAAATAAGTGTTTTAGATAGCATTCCCGACCAGATAAATAATTAAGAATTTAAAACAAAGGCAGCTTAGACAAAAAGTCTTACTCCTTCCATTGGTAATTATATTTTTTAAAAGAGGCCTTCCACCTCTCGTGCCGACGAGGATTAGAAACAGTAATCAAGTTGAATCTGATTTAAACTTTTTAATTTATTATTCCGTTCCGTTCCGTTCTGCAAAGTACCAATTGCTCTGAGGAATTGGTATTTAACGGAATCGAACGGAACCAGACATTTATAATGTAATAAAAGCAGTATGATAAAAAAAATGTGTCTGACACCCCTTTTTGCAGAAGAAATAAGTGTTTTAGATAGCATTCCCGACCAGATAAATAATTAAGAATTTAAAACAAAGGCAGCTTAGACAAAAAGTCTTACTCCTTCCATTGGTAATTATATTTTTTAAAAGAGGCCTTCCACCTCTCGTGCCGACGAGGATTAGAAACAGTAATCAAGTTGAATCTGATTGAAACTTTTTAATTTATTATTCCGTTCCGTTCCGTTCCGCAAAGTACCAATTGCTCTGAGGAATTGGTATTTAACGGAATCGAACGGAAACAGACATCTATAATGTAAATAAAGCAGTATGATAAAAATTTGTCTGACACCTCTTTTTGCATGAGTGGTATGTGTTTTAGATAGCATTTTCGACTTGATCAATAATAAAAAATTTAACACAAAGGCAGGTTACACAAAAAGTCTTTTTCCTTCCATCGGTAATTATATTTTAAAAAAGAGACCTTCAACAGCCCGTTCCGACGATGATTAGAGACAGTGATCAAGTTGAATCTGATTTAAACTTTTTAATTTATTATTCCGTTCCGTTCCGTTCCGCAAAGTACCAATTGCTCTGAGGAATTGGTATTTAACGGAATCGAACGGAAACACGACATCTATAATGTAATAAAAACCTGTTCTTTATATTCCTTATAAATTTTCTATTTGTAGACTGCCTACGGATTTATATTGCTCTTATGGGACCCGAGATTAAGGGGGCCAATGGGGGGGGGGGGCCTGAAAAAATATATTTGTTTTTTATTTCAAGTCCGATATTGATGAGTTTTTTTACATTAAATTCCTGATAAAAAGCCATGCCTGACGAGCATTTTTCACATTGCACGTTCCGCAAAGTACCAATTGGTCTGATGAATTGGTATTTAACGGAATCGAACAGAAACAGACATCTACAAATGTAATAAAATCAGTATGACAAAAAAAGGCTGACACTTCTTTTTTTGAATGAGTGGTAATTGTTTTAGACAGCATTCTCGACCTGATCATTAATAAATAATTTAACACAAATGCAGGTTACCCAAAATCCATCCATTCCTTATTATATTTTAAAATTTTCGGGAAAAAAAATGATGAAATGGGCAAAAAAGAGTTGTCGTTAATTATTAAAGTTCGGAATGAGTTGCTACATTTGTATGTCTAAAGTAATGTTGATCCTCTTGGAATTCATTTGAAGGTAAGTTTTAAATTGTGCTAATGAATATCATGCATGTGTATTTAAGTTAAAAAAAAATGAAAAAAATGTCTTGAATAAAAACAAAGCTCTCGTCAATTATACCCGGCGTCATTACAGTGGTTACAAATGAAAATATCAAAATCAATTTTTATTAGATTAGAAGTCCGCAACTTTGACAATATACAGTGCGAATGACATAAGCTTTAAATGTAGAAATACAAGCGTACTTAAACTATGACAGTGTCAATTTTTTAATTACTGTAACGGTTATTGGGTTCGGGATTGTGTACTTGTTTTTATGTTGTTCGTTCTATAAATAAAGTTTGAGTACCGCAGACGTCTTTTTGTCACAGCCAAGCTTTTTGTAGATCTCTGCTATTTGTGGTGCCAAATAGGACCACGTTGCTTGAGAAATGTTTCAGGCATCACACTGGTGTCAGAAGTGTCGACTATTGTGAATTTATTCGACTGAGAAGTTTGGAAATTCATCGGAAAGTTGCCAGTTTGGAAAACCACGTGAGTCGACGATTGGGCGATCCAGAAGCGGATCCCCGTCAATCACAACCCAAACATAATTATTCCGGTGAGATCGTATGATTTTTATACTTTAAATACTGAAAATTGTTTTAATTTTACAAAAAATTTAGCTGACGAAAATTTGCATTTGAAAAAAAATAATTCCGGTGGCTCCGACCTCGTCACCAAATTACCGGACATACAAAAACATTTTTATTTTTTATTTTATTTTAGTTAAGATTTGCATTTTGTATCATAATAATTTGCATATTTTTAGACTGTTTCATGTAATACGTGTTTTTTAAGTATTACAGATCGAATTTAGAAAATAAAGGACTTATGAGTGAAACTGTTCTACACAACTATCTCAGGTCTATTCCACTCGTCATCACACAAAAGACAAAATATTAATTTTCACCTGCTAAGAGACGGGCTTCATCCTAAAAGAATATGGGCACAAAAGTGGTTTAGAAGATTACCACTTGACATATGCCAAGAGTATTGGTTAGATAGGGAATCATTTTCAGTTCACGTCGATCCACAGGATTGAAAATTACAATCTTTTATAAATTGCAATTTAATAATAAACATGAATGACGATACAGTAGTAGAGACGGAATCTGATCGAAAAGTCAGCGAAGATTCCCCGCCAAATGGTGATCAGTTGGGCATAAAAATGCTTAACGTGTTAGAAAGAATGGGGAACGACATGGGAACCTTGGCTGACACCATGACATATGTTTAGAAAACAGGATGAGGTTTCTGCCAATACAATGCAGCTACTCTACCAACAAAGTAGAAGTATAGAAGAATTGAACAATACGTTTTTGCAGAACCGGGAGACATCGAAATCCGACATTAAGAGCACAGGAACTAATACTTCCGGTTACACAGTTGACGATTTTTCTGGGTCTTCTATTTGTCCAAAGTATGGATTATATGATGGAAATAATGAACACCTAGACCCTAAGTTAGGCGAAACCAAACCAGTTGACAGTTTTCAGGTTGGCCAAGAGAACAGTCACAGACAATCTCTGTTCGGTCAAGATAGCAAGCCGAAATCGGATTTACAGTTCGGTCGTGGGAACAGTCCCAGACCACCTTCATTTAGTTTAGATAATCAACCAATATGATATTTGCAGTTCGGTCGAGGGAACAGTCCCAGGCCATCGTCCCAGAATACAGATGATGACATACAGACCGGAAGTTTGCAGTTTGGTCGCGGGAACAGTCCCAGACCAAATGCAAATTCACACACACCATTGTCATCAACACAAAGGGATACAACAACACAGAATTTAGATGATGACAGACAGAACGGGAGTTTGCAGTTTGGTCGCGGGAACAGTCCCAGACCAAATGCTAATTCACACACACCATTGTCATCAACACCAAGGGATACCACAACACTCTCCCCTTTTAAACCGTTGTTAAGCACTATAGAAAGATGGGAGTCTAGGTCGAGTTCTATGGACACAAATAATAGACAAGATTTGATAAGAAACATACAACCTTCGTTTTCTAGTGATATTGAAGCTATGCACAGTAGTAACAATACACAGCAGACAAGACAAAAAGTACCAAAGAGTGACGTTCCCCACCAAAAACTTCCAACATTCGAAGGGAAGGATGATTATGAGGGGTTTATTATCCCATTCAACAGGGCAGTTAGGAGAAACGAATGGACAGAGGAGGAAAAGTTAGATCGGTACATTGAATGCCTGCGAGGACAGGCGAGTAAATTTATGACCGCAATTCCTCGACAGGAAAGAGATAGTTTTGAATCCATTTCGCGTCACATGGAAAACAGGTTCAACCGAAAAGAGCCCCCATCCACTGCACGAAAAAAACTATCTGATTTAAGACAACACAATGAAAAGAATGAAGAGTTTGCTGAAGAAGTAAGACGATTAGTCTCAAGAGCATACCCAACAAGTAGCATCGAGTTACAAGAGGAACTTGCAGCGGAACACTTTTTGAAGGGACACAAGAACGCCAAAATAGCATATGAAGCTTTAAACCACCAACCTAAGACTGTATCTTCAGCACTAGATATTGTTGAACAACTACAATACAATTATCATGCTACGTTGGACAGGGATGTTGATTATAATACAAAACAAAGGACCAGACGCGTTACGTGGAAAGATGAAGAGGAAAACAGTACTGACCAATATGAAGGGATGGACAGCGTTAGGCAGTTGGTAAATTCATTTCGGAAACCAGATAATCAAACATTACAGAATGAAATCAAAGCACTAAGAGATCTTTTAGAAAGGGCCATACTGCATGATTCAAAACCAGCTACCTTGACAGCACAGTCAACGGGATGTTATTTTTGTGGCGATAAAAGCCATTTCAAACGTGATTGTCCAAAAAGATTACGATCCCCCAGCCCTATGAGAAGACAAGATACTGGTGCTGATTGTGAAAGGAGATATATTATCAAATTTGCAGAGGACAAGATTTACTCATTCCAATTCAAGTCAATGGCAATAAGGTCGATGCTATTGTTGATACAGGAGCAGATGTAACGGTACTTTCAAGATCCTTTGCAAATTGTATTGGTTTGAGCGGTACTACCGGTTTAAAAGCTTGCTTATTGAATGCAGAAAATGGGAAAGAAATGGAGGCTGACATGAATATTGTTGCAAAGCTTGAACTGGGTAAAAAGGAGATAATTTGGAAAGTATGTATTGCCCCCATAAGAGATGATATTTTGATTGGAATAGACTTATTGAAGGAGGAGATGGTATCATAATGGCCAAACAAGGTGATCTGCTGATAAATAATGAGCTGATACCAGGACGGTATCGAAAAGAAAATGATTGCCAAATATCAAGAGTGACGGCTGAAATGGAACCCACTTTAGATACTTTAAAGCCCATGGACGAGACAGATGTATATGGAGGAGTTGAAAGTCTAAAAGAAAGTATTGTTGATGTTTTAGACCCAGCTTCCTTACAAGACAATAACAACACTGGGTCGGTTTTAGTGGAAACTCGCCTACAGGATAATCTTGAAAAAGATAATGTTTCAGACATGGACGAGGTAAGTGCGATTGGTTCAAATGTGCCACATGAGCCGAGGACACAGGCTCCAGACTCAGGTGGGTTTGAGAACAAGAATATTAAGCTATCGCAAGAATTTGTTGTCGAAATTTCAGATGCTTATGATGCGGCTAATGACGATAAATCTGATAGTTCAAAGAAAGAGAATTCACTATTTGAAGACTATATCATATGTTCATTAGAACAGACGATACAAAGTTTAGATTCGGGCAAGAATTCAACCAAACAAGATGATGAATCAGAACAGAAGGAGATTATATCACGTGATTCGGGGTCACTGAGTCCAGTCTCAAGTGGTAGTAAGACCCATGCAAACGTAACCAAGAAGATAGGGTCTCTCAATGATGCCTTAAATCCAAAGATTTAACCCAAGATGGATGACAGTTCAGATTCCAGTGAGTCGAGGACACAGGCTCCAGACTTACCTGGGAATCATCAGATGACAAAAGAAAAGCACCCACCTAAAATCAGTCGATATGGACGCAAAATAAACCAACCCTTACGTTTCAAAGATTGACAAAAACATTTGTGCAAAAAATAAGAGATATTCTTATTGAGAACTGTCTGTTTATAAAGAAAAGGGGGGATAGTGTAACGGTTATTAGGTTCGGGATTGTGTACTTGTTTTTATGTTGTTCGTTCTATAAATAAAGTTTGAGTACTGCAGACGTCTCTTTGTCACAGCCAAGCTTTTTGTAGATCTCTGCTATTTGTGGTGCCAAATAGGACCCACGTTGCTTGAGAAGTGTTTCAGGCATCACATTACATTGTGTTAAACTCGCACGTCAATCTTTTGTCTGTCAAGTTTTGATCACTGTTTCTAATCATCTTCGGAAGGCCCCTTTTTTAATTTATAATTACCAATGGAAGTAGAAAGACCTTTTGTCTAACCTGTCTTTGTGTTATTTTTTATACGTCCGTCAATTTTGACGGGACGTATTATGGTAAACAAATGTCCAGTGTCCGTCCGTCCGTCCGCCCGTCTGTCCGTCTGTCCGGTGTAAACATGTCGCACCGTAACTTGAGAACGACTTATCCAAATTTCATAAAACTTAATATAGTTGTTTCTTATGATGGTCAAATGATCTGTATACTTTTTTGTGAAAATAAGATGACAACTTTTTGAGTTACGGCACTTTGTAACTAAAACAGGGGTGAGTTTTTTTCACATGTCGCACCGTATCTCAAAAACGATTCTTGATTATGGCTTAAAACTTCAAATACTTCTTAGTTATATTAATCTTAATATCTGTATACTTTTTGGTGATGATTCAAAATTTAATTTTTGAGTTATTGAGTATTTTGTAAAAAAGGGGGAGGGTTTTTTTACATGTCGCACCATATCTCAAACACGATTTATGATTATTACTTAAAACTTTACACATGTCTTTGTTATATTAATCTTAAGATCTGTAAACGTTTTGGTAATGATTCAAAATTTCATTTTTGAGTTATTGAGTATTTTGTAAAAAAATAAAAGGGGGTTTACATGTCGCACCATATCTCAAAAACGATTTATGATTATTGCTTAAAACTTTACACACTTCTTTGTTATATTAATCTAAAGATCTGTATACTTTTTGGTGATGATTCATTTTTATATTTTCGAGTTATTGAGTTTTTTGTAAAAAAAGAGGGTTTTTTCACATGTTGCGCTGTATCTCTATTGCTTAAAACTTAACAGGCTAATAATGCGTCGGGTTTCCAAATACATCTTGTACAATCTTCCTATTGAGCGGGAATAAGGAAGGAGTCAGGATAAACTAAGCATGACATCCTGTACAACCCTGTGTTATTCAAAAAAGATTTATGTTTTTTCACAAGACGACGGGCGTATCATGCGCTCATGGCGCAGCTGTTTATTTAAATATTGATCAAGTCGAAATGCTATCTAAAACACTTACCACTCATTCAAAAAAGAATGGTCTGACTTGTTTTTATCATACTGCTTTTATTACATTATAGATGTCGGTTTCCGTTCGATTCCGTTAAATACCAATTCCTCAGAGCAATTGGTACTTTGCGGAACGGAACGGAACGGAATAATAAATTAAAAAGTTTAAATCAGATTCAACTTGATTACTGTTTCTAATCCTCGTCGGCACGAGAGATGGAAGGCCTCTTTTAAAAAATATAATTACCAATGGAAGGAGTAGGACTTTTTGTCTAAGCTGCCTTTGTTTTAAATTCTTAATTATTTATCTGGTCGGGAATGCTATATAAAACACTTATTTCTTCTGCAAAAAGGGGTGTCAGACACATTTTTTTTATCATACTGCTTTTATTACATTATAAATGTCTGGTTCCGTTCGATTCCGTTAAATACCAATTCCTCAGAGCAATTGGTACTTTGCGGAACGGAACGGAACGGAATAATAAATTAAAAAGTTTAAATCAGATTCAACTTGATTACTGTTTCTAATCCTCGTCGGCACGAGAGGTGGAAGGCCCCTTTAAAAAAATATAATTATCAATGGAAGGAGTAAGATTTGTTGTCTAAGCTGCCTTTGTTTTAAATTCTTAATTATTTATCTGGTCGGGAATGCTATCTAAAACACTTATTTCTTCTGCAAAAAGGGGTGTCAGACACATTTTTTTTTTATCATACTGCTTTTATTACATTATAAATGTCTGGTTCCGTTCGATTCCGTTAAATACCAATTCCTCAGAGCAATTGGTACTTTGCGGAACGGAACGGAACGGAATAATAAATTAAAAAGTTTCAATCAGATTCAACTTGATTACTGTTTCTAATCCTCGTCGGCACGAGAGGTGGAAGGCCTCTTTTAAAAAATATAATTACCAATGGAAGGAGTAGGACTTTTTGTCTAAGCTGCCTTTGTTTTAAATTCTTAATTATTTATCTGGTCGGGAATGCTATCTAAAACACTTATTTCTTCTGCAAAAAGGGGTGTCAGACACATTTTTTTTTTATCATACTGCTTTTATTACATTATAAATGTCTGGTTCCGTTCGATTCCGTTAAATACCAATTCCTCAGAGCAATTGGTACTTTGCGGAACGGAACGTAACGGAATAATAAATTAAAAAGTTTCAATCAGATTCAACTTGATTACTGTTTCTAATCCTCGTCGGCACGAGAGGTGGAAGGCCTCTTTTAAAAAATATAATTACCAATGGAAGGAGTAAGATTTTTTGTCTAAGCTGCCTTTGTTTTAAATTCTTAATTATTTATCTGGTCGGGAATGCTATCTAATTTACACTTATTTCTTCTGCAAAAAGGGGTGTCAGACACATTTTTTTATCATACTGCTTTTATTACATTATAAATGTCTGGTTCCGTTCGATTCCGTTAAATACCAATTCCTCAGAGCAATTGGTACTTTGCGGAACGGAACGGAACGGAATAATAAATTAAAAAGTTTAAATCAGATTCAACTTGATTACTGTTTCTTATCCTCGTCGGCACGAAAGGTGGAAGGCCTCTTTTAAAAAATATAATTACCAATGGAAGGAGTAAGACTTTTTGTCTAAGCTGCATTTGTCTAAATTCTTAATTATTTATCTGGTCGGGAATGCTATCTAAAACACTTATTTCTTCTACAAAAAGGGGTGTCAGACACATTTTTTTTATCATACTGCTTTTATTACATTATAAATGTCTGGTTCCGTTCGATTCCGTTAAATACCAATTCCTCAGAGCAATTGGTACTTTGCGGAACGGAACGGAACGGAATAATAAATTAAAAAGTTTAAATCAGATTCAACTTGATCACTGTCTCTAATCATCGTCGGAACGGGCTGTTGTAGGCCTCTTTTTTAAAATATAATTACCGATGGAAGGAGAAAGACTTTTTGTGTAACCTGCCTTTATGTTAATTTTTTTATTATTGATCAAGTCGAAAATGCTATCTAAAACACATACCACTTATGCAAAAAGAGGTGTCAGACAATTTTTGTTTATCATACTGCTTTAATTACATTAAAGATGTCTGTTTCCGTTCGATTCCGTTAAATACCAATTCCTCAGAGCAATTGGTACTTTGCGGAACGGAACGGAAAGGAATAATAAATTTAAAAAGTTAAAATCAGAACCAATGTTTCTAATCATCGTCGGAAAGGACGACGTGAGGTCAGTCTAGATATCATAATGCATGACTTGCAAATGCGTTAATTTCATGATAATTTATCAGGACAATCCGACATATTCATTTACAGAATAGTTCCCGATGTTATACATTATTGCACATTTCACCTGTGAAGATGAGATTAAGTATACATTTGTGTTATTTGTATATGGAAAACCGTAAAACACAGAAATTTTAAAGTTTGTTTTGTTTTAAAGATTTTTCGAAATTTTGATAAATGCCCCCTTTGGATACCTTAAATGAAATTCTGTTCCGTTCCGTTCCGTTCCGTTCCGTAAAGTACCAATAGCCGTTACATCTTACATAGCGTACTTTAATTATTTTGCAAAGAATTTTGCACAATCTAGTCTAAACGTAATGAACAGTCGAGTTTTTACTCCATGTTAAATGATTCACTGTGACTTTTAGTTAACATATAGCAAGACAATTGATGTTCTTTTGCTTTTTTTTAACTTTTTTTGATGAGCATTTACTGGTTTTGGTCATGGATAAGTACCCAAAATCTATTCCCCCTTGTTATATGTATATTATAGTGGAACATAATTATACTTAAATATCCCAGCCACTACCTGGCACACAATCACTGAAAAAAACCTTATTAAATGTGTATGCTCAAATTTGTTGATCTATATGCATGTCTTATTTGTAAATCTAATTTCAGGTTTCCATATTGGAGACGTCTGCATAACAGCCTTAGATGTAGTTAACTTCGCTACTGTATTCTTAATTTTAATACTGACAATATCTGGTTTTGGAATTATTGTGCATCTTCACTGTAAAGAGAAAAATGAAGAGGAAAGAATAGAAAAAGTCAGAGGCATTCGAAATGTAATGGCTGACAAAATTGCAGGTATCCTTCGAAATAAGATAAATAAAATTGAAGAGTTTGTTCAGGATAATATAGATGTTTATCACGAAAAAAATAAAAAAAGGGAGGAAACTAAAGAAAATCAACTCAAAACGGAAACTCCAACATCGCCAAGAAATTTAAATGAAATAGACGAAAATGAATACTCGAGTGACGACGAAAATCCATGCGAAAGTGATAACTCCAGAGACAACGATGATCTAGACGAAACTGAATACCAAAGCAGCGAAACATATTTAGATATCAGTCATGAAGAGATTTGTCGCTGAACAAAAGTTTACCAGTCTCACTTACACATGTTACACATACTGTGCAAATAATAAAATATATCTATGAAGAACATAAAACTTCAGAGGTTGTTAAAAAAAATAAAATCATGACTGTTTCAACTCTCTTTCATCTTGCCAATCACACACTCAAAAATTTGTTTTATTTTTTCGATCATCTATGTTCCGTTAATTTATGAATGAAAATAGACCGAGTTTTTTGTTAACAGCATAAGAATTCAATGACACAAAAACCATAACATTTCTAGAGACTATTCTAGAAATATTAGGCACACACAGTACACTATGTAAATATGTTGTTACAATTATATCAATCACCGTCAGTTTATTTAAAATGTAATGATCTGGTGATCCAAAGTTCAATTTCCAGTGAAGGATAATTATTGAGCTCATAAACTAACTTTATAAAGGTTTAAACTCCTTTAAATGGTAAAACTAGGTTTAAGCTTCTAATGGTAAAACTGACCACTATTTTTGTCGATGCTGTTCTGATTATTTTTATACCACAGTTATGAGCATTATATTTTCAGGTCTGTCCGTCTGTTCTTTCATTTGTTCGTTCGTCCGTCCGTCTGTCCTTCTTCGGGTTAGAGTTTTTGTCAAGGTAGTTTTTTTTTATGAAGTCCAATCAAATTGAAACTTAGTACATGTGTTCCCTCTGATATGATCTTTGATTTTTGACCCCAATTTCACGGTCCGTTGAACATAGAAAATTGATAGTGCGAGTTGGGCATCCATGTACTATGGACACATTCTTGTTGTTTCTGTTTTATGTATATATGTATTTAGTAGGCCTAACTGAGTATTATCCTTAGTTACTTAGCAGTTGTTATGGACAAAGATAATATTATGAATAAAAGGAGACAGCAACCACAAACAACAAAACAAAAGATATGCACATCCCAACATACGGTTTGCAAAAAAACATACGTCTATTCACCATGGCGAACTCTAAATTATCAAAAGTTAAAAAAAGAGAAGTCTTAATACATGTATAACAGCCCGTAAAGATCTGGTTACAGCAAAGTACACGTCCAAATGAGAGAGAGAAAAAAACACGAATAATAGCTAACAAAAGGTATTAAGCCGTTTTCAGACGATGTTTGCAGCGGTATGTTGATGTTGTTCCTAAAAACTAAAAGTATTACAAAGAATCTATGCATTCTGCTTTGAGACCAGAGTTTTCTGTTTGCATGCTATTGTATTTCTAATTGCATAAAGAAAGCTCAGTAATCACATGACCAGAGTTATTTAGATGAGTAAAGTCACATAGTACAATAAAACAGGTTTAATACACATGTCTAATGTTCTTGTTTTGAATGGAAGGCTGTTACACTATTCATACTTACTCCATTGAGTATTTTATATTAAAAAAATAAAAATAACATAGAGAGCCAATGAGTAACTCTGGCCTATGTTAGTTTTGTATCATTTTTAATTTTAGATTCTTGTGTATAATTCGAAGTTTAGTATGACGTCCATCATCACTGAAGTTGTATACATATATGAAATATCTTAATCTCTTTTTATTACAAAATGATTTAGTTGGATTACAAGATTAAATATTAATCGATTATATTTTGGTTACATTACATTAAGAACAAGTTAAAATGGCGTCATCATAATAATGTTATGAGGACATTTCTAGCTTTTTGTTGATATTTTTGGGGATGATTTAAGAGATATGGTTCTCCGATGCATTTTGATACTGATATTTGTACCTTTTATACTGTCTAATCCGACCGGATGTACGTACAGTACAGACATTCTGTTATATTCCTGCGACAGCCGATTATGGGTGTTACCTCTAGATTATTCCCAGTTTACGGTGCAGCCACAGAGACTTCTGATCAAAGACATGTCCGGAGAGCTTGCAGCATCTGCTCCTAATGGACCCGTGTTTAGTGGCTTCAGTGCGATCAATACGGCATTATTTGATGTAAGATTCCCGCCATCTTTACACATAATGTGTGTCGCTAATGGCTTTCTCATGATGGTTAAAGATGCATTTCAAGATTTTGGATGGGTTGAGGAACTGATTATACAGGATTGTGACATTCTTTCGCTCCCCGCGCAAGTATTCGCACATTTTGGTGATCTGAATTCTTTAATCATAGAAGGTGGTTCAATGGATGCTATGGTCGCAGACACTTTCTATGGATTAAATGTCAACAAAATGTCGTCTGCTGTCACACCCAAAGGGGAACTTATACTTCGGAACACTGAAATTATTGGCGGTTCTTTGCCATACGGCGGTCTCTTCACTCAAAGCAATGTATCAACTATAGTACTAGACAACATACACCTGAGCTCTCTTCGTACAGATACATTCTATAATAACCTTAAACTTACCAATTTATCTATAAGTTACAACGCATTAACTAGTATCCCAGACAATCTGTTTATCCAGTCACAATCTTTACAATACGTTCGGATATACGGCATACCTTGGGCGTGTGCATGCAGCTCTCTCGGGTTTATACCTTATGTCATCAACAATAACATCACTTTAGAAGGAGATATAATTTGTACATCGCCTGCGAATTATGCAAGTAAGTTAAATTTAACGCTTATTTATTTTCACTGCTTTATCAACATGGCTTTGAAGTTGTATTCCAAAACGCCTATGTACAGTAACTATTATGTCTTATGCTGTTTTATTGTAGTTTTAAGGCCTATACAAATCCTTGGCCTGTATAATAGAATCAAATTACGATATAAGTACATCATGTATATCATGATTATTACGGTATCTCTCTAAAACTAAGGCATATGGATAAAACACAGACTTTAGGTAGGATTTCAAGACAAAACGTACAGACATTTTAGAAGTAAATAATGATAATGGAATTTCATATGTCCTCTGCTTTATTAAAATAGTCAATCGTGTCACTATAAATTATTACATGACCTGTTTGTATACCTTTATCTCTTGATGATATACAAATGTAAACATATAAGATGTGGCATGATTTCCAATCAGACAACTTTCACTAGAAACAACATGACACAGACATTAACAACTATAATTAGCCGCATGGCCTCCGCCAATAAGCAAAGCCTAGGTATAACGGTCCAAACGAGAAACATATCAGCCAGATTAATGTACAAAATGAAGAAAAAAAACTTTTTAGAATATGTAACACAGCAACAAATAATTTAAAGATTAACGCCAGTTTGTTTTTGTTTTACAGATCAGAGAGCAGCAGTTTATTATGTCACTAACTGTATAAGTTATGATGTTTGTGCTGGGCAAACAGGTCAGTATTACATATTTATTTCTAAATAAACCAGCCTTTAACACTTTATAATTACATTAGATGTAAGTTTCATTATAATACGTTATTCTGATTGGCTAACTGCACATCACATGTTATTCCGTAAACAATTGCATCAGCCAATAACATTTATCATGCATGATGACACGAGGCCCCACTATAAAGTGCACAGGTGAATTAAATAAAACTGGATAAAATTCGCGTTTTCATGATCCTAGCTAAAAAATGAAATTATAAGTATTGAATGCTTTTTTTTTGAAACTTTATAGGGTTGTAAAAGCGCTGACCGTACGTACATTTTTAGAATGAAGCGCTTCCGCGCTTCATACAAAATGTACTTCGGTCAACGCTTTTACCACCCAATAAAATGACAAAAAGAAGCATTCAATTCTTAAATGATAGTTTTGGGGTTTAAACTCAGCAAAGTGGCATTGTTTCATTTATTCCTTCTATTATTGTTAATATTTCAAACATAATGATATTTCTGTCCTTTTAATAATATATCTTTCTGTCCTTTATTACGAGAGTCCATCTTTCGGTTGTTTTAACCGTTTCAGATGTCATTAAATATGATGTTTGACGTATACTAGGCATTGATGTAAGGCTTGGACTGCCTTTTGAAAGGATGGTACATTAATTGTTCAATACAAATTTGCCATTTTCCGCTATAACTTAAACATTCACCAATCAATATCAATCAAACAATTATAAATCACTTGATCTTTGTATCATTATTCTTGCATAACCCAAGCATGCAGAAAAAAAAATTAACATTACATTGCGTTTTACGTACATTTGTTGAAAAAGCATTACAAATGAGTCACATTATAACGTCACCAGGAGCAGCACACATGAAAGCTTAACATCAGATATAATCCAGTTTGGCATTTATAATTCTAATAAATTTGCACTATTTTCGAAATTAAGATTGCTGTTTTTTGCTAATGATATATAGCTTTAAATTTTAAAATGTTACAGTTCGATAGATAATGGTATGAACTTGGACGCTCAAAGTTTAAACACATTCTAATCTGAAGTGACATTTTAACAAACCAATATTAGTAGACTTTTATGTATGTTTTATGATCATATATACTTTCTAATATATTAACATGTATTAAGCATGTGTTTTCTGTTTTCCAGGTTTTGTAAGTGGTGGAAAATGTATAACTGTGTTAGATATCATAAGTTATGTATTATTCGTTCTCAATACTATCATAGCTTGTATAGCATTTGGTCTCGTGTTGCATCTTTTCCTCCGACTTAAAGAAATTAAGGACAAAAGAAGAGGTTTTATGCTACGGAGAATGTTTGGTGTTGAGCAGGCCAAGACTAAAACTTTCAATGTTGTCAAGCCACGGGACCCTTCATTTGACTAATGCCAGCAGGCCAAGATCTGACCATTTGAAAGAGTTAAAACAAAGCACCTGTCTTTTGACATTAATTATTAACAAGAATATCTGCATCAAATACTTTGGTCTGTACAGAAAAGCGATAATAGAAGCTCCGCAAATCTAATGGAGTTCAATGTTCATTTGTATTCTGTTTTAACTAACTTACCTAATGATGATAAAAATTAATTATCTGACTTAAGCTAAGTTATCTTTGACCTTTACAGACTTCAGGTCGTCATTATGTAAAAGGGGGACGAAATATACAAGAGGAGCAGTCAAACTCACAAATCGAAAATAAACTGACAACGCCATGGCTAAAAATAAAAAAAAGACAAACAACCAAATAATAGTACACAAGAAACAACATGTAAAACTAAAGACTGAGCAACACGAACCCCACCAAAAACTGGGGGTGATCTCAGATGCTCAGGATGGGTAAGCAGATTCTGCTCCACAGGTGTCACCCGTCGTGTTGCTTATGAGATATTAAATCCGGTGAATAGTCTAATTCGGAAGGTCACATTTATGAAAGGGAAGGGGATTGTAGTTACGACATAAGAAACATATCAGATATCCTTTGTGAAACGGTTATTCCATAAACGTTCTCCCAACTCCTGATGGCGTCTGTAAACATTACAAAGGGATGAATTCAACTTCACCATTCGGATTTTTTTGTTTAAAAGCTTTCTTGTGAGTTGCAACCCTCTTTTAAAGAAAGCGCGGGGATATCGTATCAATTGGGAGATATTGCTAGGTGCAGGCACTGCTTGAATGTTGCTGCATAGAAATGGAAAGTTCACAATTGGGACGCTGAAATTATATTGTTGGTGGTAAAATGTTATTTCAACCGACCCTTATTGTCAATTTCTAGATGTAAGTCAAGATATGAGGCAGACTTAACTGTACCTGTTGTGTCCAGCCCGATGGGATCGTTGCGTTTAACATAGTCACCAAATTTTGAATTATTTAGTGACAGAACATAATCTATATAACGGAAAGTAAAGTCAAAGGAATTTTGCTAACTTCTTATTTTTCATCCTAAGAAGTTCCTGTATGAAGTCACCCTCATAATATTAAAAAAACAAGTCGACAAAAAGAGGGACTTAATTGGTTCCCATTGGAATGCCGACGTCTTTCAACGTAACAAATATGTTGTCAATCAAGAGATCAAGCATCTTGATAATGTCAGTTTCAGAGAATGTTTTGTTTTAATCAGTGTGATCCTTTACAAAGTAGGATTTACCCCTACCTAAGACAAGATACTTGTATCTTTGTTGGCCTCTTTTTTTTATGAAACAAAGCAATACCAACTCTTTCAATTTGTCTTTTAGTTTGGAATGGGGAATAAAGGCAACAGTAGTATATAGCTGTTTGAAATGCATAAATCGATTGAAAAAAACAAAATCCTGGTTACAAACTAAAACTTAGAGAAACGCATCAAATAAAAGAGAACTACGACACAACATAAACACATTACTAAAATGTAACTCACACAAAAACGAACTATGCTATAACAATGGCCATTTCCCAGACTTGGTACAGGACTTGTGTAAAGTGTAGAAAAGTCATTTGTTTAATGTTATTGCAAGATCCAAGAATCTTAGATTGTATGTACTCTAAAAGATCTTTGGATTTTTTTAGTATCCACATCTGCTTCACGCCACCTCTAGAATAGCCAGATTCACAATAACTTGAAGCCCAGCTTTGATCGCTGATGAAATAGATGTTAATAATTTAGAAAGAGGTTTCGTGGAGCACTTAGAAGACAGGACACATATGTAGTTTAGGTATCAAATACAGTGACGGAAGGCCCGGTTCTTTTTGGGTTAAAATTTCAAAGAAACATAGAACGTACCTATGATTTTCCGGAATTTCCTTTTCGGTAAGTATCGTCAGCGTATAGGTTGAGTTTCCAAGTGAATTGTCAAAACATAATTCATTGATCAAGTAGATCATGTAATGAGTTTTACACACAGACACGATGTCGTTTGGGGCATTATCTGCGGGGACAACAACCTTTTTGTCATGGACGTAGGACAATGTATGATAGGTATTGCTAAACCCATTCATTTTCTTAATTCTGATTTGAATCAACAACCTCACAACCTTAATTCATTCTGAAAGAGTTTCTACGTCTTATCGCTCTTATCCCATTGCCTGTCACCCTAGTGAATCCATCCGTATTTTGAAGTTGTATTTTGAAATGATGGATTTAGGCTAACGATATTTCGAACCTTTTGATAACAGATTTTAGGAATTTTGGATCCTCAATGCTCTTCAACTTTGTATTTGTTTGGCTTTATAAATATTTTGCTTGTTGTATCATTGTCGTTAATGGTTACCTTATAAAATCTGATTTATAGAACATTACTGCTTCAATTTTAATTTTTTGAAAATAATGTATACTATCCATGGATTATTTATCCTCAATAGAATGTTTATTGTATTTAACCGCCATCAGGGATTTTAAAGAGAAATAAATAGACATGCTGCTGAAATCGAAAATAAATAAATTTAAATTTCTTTGATCATTTTATTTTAGACATAATTTGGTAAACTAAAACCTAACCAGTATTACATTTCAGTAATGACATGAATGAAGAATACAGAGAAATTGTTTAAATCGTGCAATATAAAATATATCTGCATGATCGTATCCACCGGGTTTCAACAAAATAATAAGTGTGTAGGCTATTTATCTTTAAGGTTCATCATAACAAATAGACACATATGGCCGTATTTTCACCCCAAAACTACTCTGTGTACAGACTCACCTGTGCTGTTTGGAAAGTTTTAAGGCCAATCATCCACTAGATATATAAAAGTTAAATGCATTTTGTGTAAAAGAAAGATAAAATAGGTCTTGGTTTTTGATTTACCATTGACATATATAGTGGATGCCTGGCATTAATAGTTATCAAAGGTACCAGGATTATAATTTAATACGCCAGACGCGCGTTTCGTCTATATAAGACTCATCAGTGACGCTCATATCAAAATATTTATAAAGCCAAACAAGTACAAAGTTGAAGAGCATTGCGTATCCAAAATTCCAAAAAGTTGTGCCAAATACGGCTAAGGTAATCTATGCCTGGGATAAGAAAATCCTTAGTTTTTCGAAAAATTCAAAATTTTGTGACAGGAAATTTATAAAAATGACCACATTATTGATATTCATGTCAACACCGAAGTGTTGACTACTGGGCTGGTGATACCCTCGGGGACGAAACGTCCACCAGCAGTGGCATCGACCCAGTGGTGTAAATAGTTATCAAAGGTACCAGGATTATAATTTAATACGCCAGACGCGCGTTTCGTCTATATAAGACTCATCAGTGACGCTCATATCAAAATATTTATAAAGCCAAACAAGTACAAAGTTGAAGAGCATTGAGTATCCAAAAATCCAAAACGTTGTGCCAAATACGGCTAAGGTAATCTATGCCTGGGATAAGAAAATCCTTAGTTTTTCGAAAAATTCAAAATTTTGTGACAGGAAATTTATAAAAATGACCACATTATTAAAACTTTTCAACTTCACAGGTAAGTCTGTACTCGTGTAAATACAGCCATATGTGTCCGTTTGTTATGATGAACATAAAGTAAACTATTTATAGAGACTATTGTTAGTGTATAATACGCTTTTACTTCAGAGCTCTCATTATCTGGCTCGACTACGAATTTGGGTCCTTTTTGTTTCTATCCAATTTCCAATATATCTCGCCTCGATTTCCTTGATAGAGTGTTGCTGGTCACAAAAGGTATTAAACCAAGACTTGTAAAAGAGGGAAAGTCAAACTCATATATCGAAAATAACATAACAACGCCATGGCTAAAAATGAAAAGGACAAACAGACAAACAGTAGTACACACGACACAACATAGAAAACTAAAGGATAAACAACACGAACCCCACCAAAACCTAGGGGTGATCTCATGTGCTCCGGAAGGATAAGCAGATCCTGCACCACGTGTGGCATCTGTCGTGTTGCTTATGAGATATTAAATCCGGTAAATAGTTTAATTCGGAAGGCCACATTTATAAAAGGGGAGGGGATTGTAGTTACGACGTAAGGAACATATCAGATATCATTTGTGAAACGGTTATTCTATAAAGGTCAACCAACTCGTGATGGCGTCCGTAAAATTGACATGGAGATGATTTAACTTTACCATTTGGAACTCTTTATTAAATGGCTTCCTTGTGAACAAAAACCCTCTATCAAAAAAATCATGATACGAAATGCAAACACGGGAATATCGTATCAATTGAAAAATATATACACCGTATGCAGGTGCTGCTGGAATGTTGCTACTTAAAAATTGAAAGTTCACAATTGGAAAGCTGTAATCATGTAGTGAAAGAACATCATCTATTTAGTGGAAAGTAGAGTTAAAGGATATTGCTAACTTCTAAGAAGCTTCTGTATGAAGTCAGCCGCATTATAATAACGAAATATGTCGGCAAGAAGAGGGGCACAATTCGTTCCCATTGGAATGCCAATAGTCTTTTGAAAAACACGTCCTCCAAACGCAACAAATATGTTGTCAATCAAGAAATCAAGTATCTTGACAATGTCAGTTTCAGATAACTTTTTGTTTGAATCAGAGTGATCCATTACAAAGTAAGATTTATCCCTTCCTAAGACAAGATACTTGTATCTTCGTTAGTCATGCTTGTTTATAAAGAATTATGAAGTTGAAATTATCCCTTCGTAAATTTTACGGACGCCATCACGAGATTGATCAACGGTTGACTGTTAAACTATATCCGTTTTAAAGAATACAGGAAATATGTAACAAATGTCGCTTCTACAATCCCGTCTCAATTTAAAGAATTATACCTACAAACATAAGCAATACGAGAAATGCCCGATGAGGATCAAAAACTGCCTACCCTTCCGGACACCTGAGATCACCCTCAGTATTTGATGGGGTTTTTGTTGTCAATATACCTTTGGTATCATTCGACCCTCTTTTACAATGCTTCAAAAACTGCATAAGCACGAGAAATTACCATTGACTAATGGACTATAGCGAACGATGTGACGTATCAACACAGCAAGATGGTGCAAGTGAAACATGACCATCCAAAAAGGAGAATTACAATAATGGAACTAAAAATCGTCTCTTTTATCTTATATTTCAGTGCTTAACTGAAATATTTCATTGTAGTAAATAAACTCATCATAGATACCAGGACTAAATTAAGAGTTATTACAGTAAATATTTGATTTGCTTTAAATCAGTTCCTTTCAATTTGGGTAATATCCTTCTGTGTTAAACACAAAATAACTAAAATTTCTTTGATTCAGACATGGAATGATCAATAACACAAAACAGCAACAAAAAATCTAATTTATGTGAATATATTCTACATTCTACAAGTCTAAACAATGATAAAAAAAATATACATTTCACAATTGTCCAGCTTATCTACTAAAATATACATTTCACAATTGTCCAGCTTATCTACTAAAATATACATAGAAAATGACAACATATATTCAATTTGACATTTTCCTCGATAGTCATTATACATTAGTTTGGGAAAAGAAGAAGGAGCTAGTCAGGGAAGAAGTATAAGGATCTAGTCAGGGAAGAAGTATAAGGATCTAGTCAATGTATTCATACTGTCAACAAGTTGGTCATCTTCTCGTGCTAATCCATTAACCTAATACAAAGAAATAATGTAAAAGAAAACAATTGTGAACATGGCTAAATCGTGAGCCATTGTAGTACAATAAGTTATTTTGAGACATGCACACTAAAGTTTGTTTGTTTAGGTGTATGACCAAATACATGTAGTTCTTTTTTTAAATTACATAACGAATGGGGATTAAAACGTTGGCGCCGCAGTTAGTATACTGTAAACCAACTTATTTTTCGCGAGCGATTTAATTTCGCGACTTTCTTGAGTAGAAAAATAACGCGAATACAAATCGTCGCAAATATGTCAATCTTTGATCTTTCTTTAATAAACCTCATCAAGTAAATGAGATAATCGCGAAATTAAATAGCCGCGAAGTGGTCAAGAAAGGGTAAAACGCGAAATAAAGTATCCGCGAAAATAAGTTGGTTTACAATACTCTGAAGACATATGTTGAATACTTATGTCGTTGGACTTCTGTCACATTGACGGATACCTATATCCCGCGGCCTTTTAATATTATAATAGTGATTTCCTTTGTGTCATCATAATATTGTACCATTTGAAGTCTTTGCTTGACGGCTGAAATCATCCCTAGACAGTTTCGAGAACATTATTATATAAATGAATCGGTTGAAAATGTGTGATCTAGGATATAATCTTTTTAAGATTAGAGTAATCTCACTACGGAATCAACCTTCCTGAACAAGAAAAAGATTGTTACGAGTAACGGAGTATGAACGGTTTACCCTTTCAAAATTTAAATTTGAGAATGGAAATTTTAGTTAACACGGTTTTTATTTTTCATATGTTTTTGTTTGTGAAGAATTACATGTTTTTTATATTTGTAATGCCTGATTTGTTTCTCTCTTTATCAGGTCAGGACCACTACCTTATATGGAAATGCATAAATTAGCATACTTATGTTCTCGCACATGTAATTGTTTATTTACATGTGACGCAATTCATTTTTACCTAGGTTTTTGACCAATCCACTAAATGAGTCACAATGCATGTTGGACTACTACGTGTTTACAATCAACCAAGAACACGTGTTATTTACTGAAATACAACACATTTTTTCGTGCAATGCGGGATTCACAATTTCGCTTAGTTTTTCATTTTATGTATCCTCATTCATAGTTCGTGATATAAAGTATTACTTCCATGCTCAGATTAAAGAAGAGTTGTTTCTATGCGAAGCAAAAAGGGTTTGAATTACCCGATATATAGCCATTAACATGTTTGATGATGGCACAGAGATTTCATGTATTTGTCTACCAGAGTGAGACAAGAACGAAACAACAGCGAAAAAACACAATTACCCATGAGAAAAACTCAATAGTGTAAAGTAAGCCGTCGATAACAGCCGGTGCTGATATTCACGAGTACAGAAATGTTCGTATAAATAATTAAAGCGGCAAATGTGGGATCCTTGAATTTTGTGTTCGTAAAAAGGCGAAGAAATATTTACATACATGGCAGTGTTTACAAAATCTATATGTATTTTTTTGTCACATTTCAGTATATGGGACTTCCAAACTGTTCCCTTTGTTTTGGAGGTAGTGAAGTCAGCAACTGTAGTTTCAGTATGTTAGTTTTTTAACGGGCT
Organism: Mytilus trossulus; assembly: GCF_036588685.1. Classification (NCBI taxonomy): domain Eukaryota; kingdom Metazoa; phylum Mollusca; class Bivalvia; order Mytilida; family Mytilidae; genus Mytilus; species Mytilus trossulus. The sequence goes on from NC_086384.1 coordinate 59,355,383, forward strand.
CGATCGGACATTTGCCAAACTGAATAAAAATATTACAGCTGATTTCTCATACCTGCGAAGTAAAATTTTTGTTGGCTTGCTTGCTTTGTTTGCATATAGTTGTTTATACAAGCTTTGAAAATAAGATTGACGTCTTTAAAAAGTATATGTATATAGGCATAATTTAACTTATATATTTTATATTTTGTACAATATACAAACAAAGCAAGCAAGCTAACCAAAGTGTTGCTCTACATGCATTAGGAAATAAGCTGTAATGAATTTATCCATATGTATGTTCGACAAGGTGGAAATTTTGATATGTTTTGTGAAAATTGCGGCGTTGGATCTATAATAAAAAAGATGTGGTATGATTGCCAATGAGACAACTGTCCACAAGAGACCAAAAAGACACATAAATTAACATTTATAGAACACCGTACACCCATCAACAATGAGCAAAGCTTATACCTAATAGTCAGCTATAAAAGGCCCCGGTATGACAATGTAAAAAAATTCAAACGAGAAAACTAACGGCCTTAATTATATAAAAAAAATGAACGAAAAGCAAATATGTAACACATAAACAAACAACAACCACTGAAATACAGGCTCCTATACAATATATATTTTTTAATGGAATAGATTTCTTGTCCTTTTATATATTTAATTGGGCCGTTTTCTTTTGTGTTTTTTTTTGTTTGGATTGTTTTACACAAGTAATTTTTGGGTCATTAATAGCTTACTTTTTAGCATTGAACCTATGACTGCTTTCTTTACTAAATTATGTCTTTTTTGGAAAGATGTCTCGTTTGGCACTCATATCTCATCTTCTTATTTCTATTTACAAAGCACGTTTTAGAAAGAAAAAAATAATAGGTAATATGGCACCCACTATGATCCAGAGACTTTTAATATTGGAGATATTTTACATATGTCAACAGGACAGCAGCCGAACGACAAAAAAAAACACCTCTGAGGTATATTTTGTGATAAAATAAGCAACAAACGGATATTATCGATGGATGAAACTATAAAATATGTATTGAGCTATATACCGTACCCGCTCAGTGGCGGATCCAAAAGGGCTGAGGTTCCGGGGGATGGACCCCCTTTTTAGGACGATCAGTGCATTTGGATGGGGACATGTAGTTTGACCCCCCCTTCCCATTTGTCCAGGGTTAGGCCCCCTTTTTTTAAATGGCTGGATCCGCCCCTGCAGCTTTCAAAACACATATTTTTTTAGCATACTGAATATCATGATGTTCTTACTATTAGTTCAGGTTCTGATAACTTGAAAAAAATACTCATTCAGTACAGAAAAAAGTGTTTCAATGAAAGTTTCCGTGTTTTTTCTATGCAGAAATGATTTTGGAATGACATTATACAGGTTTAAAAGAGCTCAAATGATTTTCTTACTGGACAGTGGTTACTTCATTTGATATTTCACTGTGTCACGTCGTGAAATTAATGCAGGTTCAATTCATAACAATGCACAAAACCGGTTCAACTACTTTTGCAAGGCGAAAAAGAAGGTCGAATTGTGAAACCAATAAACAATATTTTTTTAATCTGAGCATGCAAATTGAAGATTACGTTATATATTTTACATTAAATATATTTGCAAAATAAAAACTTTGGTAATGAGAGTCCCAGACAATATATTAGCTGACTGTTTTCCCACTAATTCCACGTGTTTTAAGTAGTAGTTTACTCGTAGTAGCCCACAATGCATTGTAGTTCATTGAGTCGATTGGTCAGTTTTTCAAGACCATATTGGCCTTGTTTTTTGGAAATTACTATGCAAATATATTCTGACGTCAGAAAATCTAGAGTTCTCGACCTGTTTATGTCACATTAATGTATCTTTCAAATATTTGGTTTCGGATGAAATTGTGAAAACTGTTAAATTATTTTCACGAAAATTACCTACCGAATTAGACTATTACCGGGTTTGTAATAGAATCATATTCAAAACAATGTGGTCCTGACCATTGATTAACGACCTAAATTATCCCATTGACTGGGACAGATTAGGTGAACGTTTGTCGGTAACAATCACTGCTCACTATGTACTTGTTAAAGACACTGAATTTGTGGGGTCACCAAAGGTTTTCAACACATAAAAAAAGCAATTCGTAAAACGAATCCGGAATAATATGATGTGTTGATTTATATCAATATTATAAATCAAAACATACAGGTTATTCCTAAATAATTTTTCGAATTATTTTATTATTAAAGGCGTTAAGAACCTTTGGCGACCCCACAATTTAAATTCTATAATAAGTAAGAAGTGAGCAATGGTCGTTACAGACAAACTTTCACCTAATCTGTCCCAGTCAATGGGATAATTTAGGTCGTCAATCAATGGCCAGGACCACACTGTTTTGAATATGATTCTACTATGAGCAACACGACGGATGCCACATGTGGAGCAGGGTCTTCTTACCTCTCCGCAGCACCTGAGATCATCCCAGCTTTTGATGGGGTTCATGTTACAAAGTCTGAAGTTTTCAATGTTGTGTCTTGTGCACTATTATTTGCCTGTTTATCTTTTTCAATTTTAGCCATGGTGTTGTCAGTTTGTTTTCGATCTATGAGTTATAATATCCCTCTGGTATAACTCGCCCCTCTTTTAAATATTTACCTTTGTCATAATATCTAACAGATGATTGTGATGTGCATGGTACTTCATTATGTGAACAAACGCTTGGATAAACCAGAAACCCTTGGATTCCGTATTAAAAACGATTGGGTCTGAAATGAAAGAATTTATGTATACATTAATATTGTGTAAATAAATATAGAAATTATAATTATTCATCCAATTGAATGGAATCGAAAAAATAACTAATCGAAGATAATAGTTTTAAAGGTACCACTCATCAGTGACGCTCAGAACAAAATAGTTGTAAAGCCAAACAAGTACAAAGTTAAAGAGCATTGATGACTCAACATTCTAAAAAAGGTTGTGCCAAATACGACTAACTAAAGGTAATCTATTCCTGGGATAAGAAAAATCCTTAATTTTTCGAAAAAATTAAAGTTTTGTCAACAGGAAATTTATCAAAATGACCATATAATTGAAACGCATGTCAAACGTCCACCAGTACTGTCATCGACCAAGTGTTGTAAATAGTTATCAAAGGTGCCAGGATTATAATTTAATACGCCAGACGCGCGTTTCGTCTATATAAGACGCATCAGTGACTGCGCCGCTCAGATCAAAATAGTTGTAAAGCCAAACAAAATAGTTCCTACAATTACCGAGAGGTGATCTTCTGATCACAGATACATCCGTTCGCATCAATTGAGTGATTAAAAACATTTAATTACAATGTATCGATTTCAAAAGGATTTTTCATTTATTTTCCAAAAAACACATCATTTTGATCTATTTCCAAACTTAAAGACCACAACACTGGAACATTACAAGTGGAAAAGACAAAAAATCGACCTTAAGCTGTATTTAGTGGTCACAATCTTTTTAATCGGTCATTTTGAAATAAGGGTTCTCCATTAAATATTCGGTAACCGCAAAATGTTGAAAAAATCGATGAAAGAATGTTACCTCTCTTTAGGAACGATATCAAAAGATCAATGCAGGATAACAAAAAACTAAAATCAAATAGTTTGGGGGTGGGGGTAACAATTCCTTCAAGTGTTTTTAATCCAAAATCGATTTTACATATAGCCATATTGGTCAATCATTTCTCCCCAAATTAGGTTTAAACGGGATAGGAGGGTCAGTGAACAATATGAATTAAGTTTTTATCCTACATTGAATTTTTGATGTCGTCCGTTATGATATATGGAATAAAATAAAAATATATGGATTTACTGTTGACCTCGCTAAGATGAGATATGCAATTACCGTATTTAGTTGCCCTCGCTAAGATGGTATACGGAATTACCGTATTTAGTTGCCCTCGCTAAGATGATATACGGATTTACCGTATTAAGTTGTCTTCGCTAAGACTATATATGCAGTTACCGTATTCAGTTGCCTTCGCTAAAATTATATACTGAGTTAGCGTATTTAATGGACCTTGCTAAGATTATATACTGAACAAGCGTATTTAGTTGCCCTCGCTAAAATTATATACTGAGTTAGCGTATTTAATGGACCTTGCTAAGATTATATACTGAACAAGCGTATTTAGTTGCCCTCGCTAAAATTATATACTGAGTTAGCGTATTTAATGGACCTTGCTAAGATTATATACTGAACAAGCGTATTTAGTTGCCCTCGCTAAAATTATATACTGAGTTAGCGTATTTAATGGCCTTTGCTAAGATGATATACTGAGTTAGCGTATTTAGTTGCCCTCGCTAAAATTATATACTGAGTTAGCGTATTTAATGGCCTTTGCTAAGATGATATACTGAGTTAGCGTATTTAATGGCCTTTGCTAAGATGATATACTGAGTTAGCGTATTTAGTTGCCCTCGCTAAGATGATATACTGAGTTAGCGTATTTAATGGCCTTTGCTAAGATGATATACTGAGTTAGCGTATTTAATGGCCTTTGCTAAGATGATATACTGAGTTAGCGTATTTAGTTGCCCTCGCTAAGATGATATACTGAGTTAGCGTATTTAATGGCCCTTGCTAAGATGATATACTGAGTGAGCGTATTTAGTTGCCCTCGCTAAGATGATATACTGAGTTAGCGTATTTAATGGCCCTTGATAAGATGATATACTGAGTGAGCGTATTTAGTTGCCCTCGCTAAGATGAAATACTGAGTTAGCGTATTTAGTTGCCCTCGCTAAGATGAAATACTGAGTTAGCGTATTTAATGGCCCTTGCTAAGATGATATACTGAGTTAGCGTATTTAGTTGCCCTCGCTAAGATGATATACTGAGTTAGCGTATTTAATGGCCCTTGCTAAGATGAAATACTGAGTTAGCGTATTTAGTTGCCCTCACTAAAATCATATACTGAGTTAGCGTATTTAATGGCCCTCGCTAAGATGATATACTGAGTTAGCGTATTTAGTTGCCCTCGCTAAGATGATATACTGAGTAAGCGTATTTAGTTGCCCTCGCTAAGATGATATACTGAGTGAGCGTATTTAGTTGCCCTCGCTAAGATGATATACTGAGTTAGCGTATTTAATGGCCCTTGCTAAGATGAAATACTGAGTTAGCGTATTTAGTTGCCCTCACTAAAATCATATACTGAGTTAGCGTATTAAATGGCCCTCGCTAAGATGAAATACTGAGTTAGCGTATTTAGTTGCCCTCGCTTAGATGAAATACTGAGTTAGCGTATTTAGTTGCCCTCGCTAAGATGAAATACTGAGTTAGCGTGTTTAGTTGCCCTCGCTAAGATGATATACTGAGTTAGCGTATTCAGTTGCCCTCGCTAAGATGATATACTGAGTTAGCGTATTCAGTTGACCTTGCTAAGATGATATACTGAGTTAGCGTATTTAGTTGCCCTCGCTAAGATGATATACTGAGTTAGCGTATTTAGTTGCCCTCGCTAAGATGATATACTGAGTTAGCGTATTTAATGGCCCTCGTTAAGATGATATACTGAGTTAGCGTATTTAATGGCCCTCGCTAAGATGAAATACTGAGTTAGCGTATTTAGTTGCCCTTGCTAAGATGAAATACTGAGTTAGCGTATTTAGTTGCCCTCGCTAAGATGAAATACTGAGTTAGCGTGTTTAGTTGCCCTCGCTAAGATGATATACTGAGTTAGCGTATTCAGTTGCCCTCGCTAAGATGATATACTGAGTTAGCGTATTCAGTTGACCTTGCTAAGATGATATACTGAGTTAGCGTATTTAGTTGCCCTCTCTAAGATGATATACTGAGTTAGCGTATTTAATGGCCCTCGTTAAGATGATATACTGAGTTAGCGTATTTAATGGCCCTCGTTAAGATGATATACTGAGTTAGCGTATTTAATGGCCCTCGCTAAGATGATATACGGAATAACCGTGATATATGCCCTCGCTAAGATTATATTTGGAATTACTGTATTTAGTTGCCCCCGCTAAGTTGATATAAATGTCATTACCGTATTTAGTTGCCCTAGCTAAGAAAATATCTGCTTTGGTGAGAGTATGATGGTCTTCATTAATAAGTGGGAATATATTGCTCATCTCAGTATTGTCTGATTCTCCATAATCTAAAATATATACACTGCATAAAAAGAGTAACATTATAAATACAAAGCATAAAAAGAGTACCATTATAAATACGCTGCATATAATAAACAATAATATACACTGAATATTAAAAGGGGATATCTACCATACAACAGAAATGTGGGCACAACTGGACAAGATAGAAGAATATATATGAGACACAAATTAAGGCAACAGTAGTATACCGCTGTTCAAAACTCATAAATCCATGGACAAAAAACAAAATCGGGGTATCAAACTAAAACTAAAACCGAGGGAAACGGATTTAATATAAGAGGAGAATTCGAACAACGACATAACACCGAAACGTAACACACACAGAAACGGACCAAGCATCAGACAAAACACCACGAGAATAACAAATATAACATGAAAACCAAATACAAACAGGGATACCTACCAAATGACAGGATCCGGAATATTTACGATTAAACATGAAAGGAAAAGAATTACAAAACAAAATGGGAAGGACAATTCAAACGAGACACAAAAAGAAATACAAAGAGACAAGACAGGCGTTACTAAATATGTAACAGTAGAGTGGGTATTTAAAACATGTTAAAGCAGGGATCTTTAAAAATGAGACACATAAGAAGATACTGATCATACGACAGGAATGGGGGTATTTAAATTAGACATAAAAGGAGAAAATTACAACAAGACAAGAACAGAATATCATCAACACAACAAAATAGGGGATATGTTCAATGATAGAAGACAAGAACTACAATCTCAAGAAAGCAGTGATATTCTAAATGATACAAAAGGGGATATCTGCCATACGACAGGAACGGAGGTATTTACAGTTAGACAAGAAAGGTGAAAAATTACAACACGACATTGAAGTGGTTCATTTTTGTATTTACAAGCAGACAACAAAAGAGAAAATTGCAACACCACCAGCAAGGGAGAATTAACAATGAGACAAGACATTGAGTTACTAAACATACACAAGGAATTACTTACCACACGACACGAACGGGGTATTAAAAGCAAGACAAGAAATGATTGATTGGTAGATTTTTTAGTTCTTAGCGCCACTTGTAAGCAACGCATTCAGGCTATTTCGTGGCGGCCACTTTTAATAGTGGAGGAAGCCAGAGTGCCCGGAGAAAACCACCGACATTTGATTGGAAATTTGACAATCCTAGTCGATTAAAATTGGAGTCGAGTGCACAAGAAACGAATAAAGAACAAGACGACATGACAGTGATATTTAGAATGAAGGCGATAGTTTCAAGACGACACAGAAGGGAGCATGAAAAAAGAAACTTCAAATTTGACAGGAAAAGATACTTTCCCAACGATACAGAAACGGCATGTACAATGAAAAAAAGCCAGGCGTTACTTATCGTACGTTAGAAAAGGGGGATTTATAGAGATTAAAACCAACACGTTAGGGTAAAGGATATAATAATGAAATTTAAAAAAAGGACTCACTAACCCTACGAAATGGAGCAAATAGGGAAGCACGGTATTTCCATTTAAAATACAAATCGAGATACTTTCAATACGACAGGAAAGGGTTATTTCACAATGAGACAAAAATGAGGTACTCACTAACTGATACGACAGGAAGGGTGATATTTATAGCAAGACAGCAAAGAAGGCAATGAAGGGGTGAAAGATACCTGAGACATTCAAACTCATATATCGAAAATAAACCGACAACATCATGGCTAAAAAACAAAAAAAAAAAACATTATAAAAGTCCAATAGACAAACAAAAATAGACAAAACACAACATAGAAAACTTAAGACTGATTATAAACTCGAACCCGAACCACACATACAATAGAAATACTGTGACATACTGAGCAACAAGAACACGATCAAAAGTACAAAAGACTATAAAACTTACCTGACGGGCATGCATGAATGAAGAACAGCTTCGGCTTCCCCTTCAGTTTAGGACAGTTTTCTGTATCAAACTGATCCATTATATTTTGCATTTTCAGAGGTTCTCCATCCTTCATGAATATCAGGTCACCAAGTCCATGAGATAAAATAACCATAGCAAAACAGTCGTAAATCTCAGGACTTTGTTGTTCTGCAGTTATCATATCTAATAATTCCTATAAACAAGGACGTACTTTGAATTAACATTCTGAAATTATTGAGAACATAGAGACAGCATCCCAATCATTTATTGATGAAAAAAACAGAATGTATCAACACGCCAGGTTAACCGGACTTATTTTCAATTTTAATAGATTTGGTATAAATTTGTATTGAAATCATTAAATAGTTATGTTTTATTCAAAAATTCAAAAAATGTCATCGTGGTAATTAATTTGACAGATCAATTGTCCAGAATATTGATTGATATTGTTAATCCAAAAAACATAAAATTAGTTAGAACTTGTCTGTCAGCAGGCAAAATCTTAATGGAAACATAATTAGTAACAGTATTATTTAAATCAGGAAAACAGATAAATTTTACGATTTACTTCATTATTTTATTAATGATCTAATATTGTGTAGACCTACTTCTAAATGTGAAACCTCTGACGTGCAAGACTTTGTCTTACTTTTAACGAAATGCTAACTAAAAAATTGTGAAATGCAAACCAATGTGAATGTAATTAATGTATACTTGATAGTACGAGTAACATGCTTAAACGTTTCAAATTGAAACACTCCACATTTTCGGAGGCAACAAAATAAAAGGAAAGAATTAACGGATCAATTCTACGAGATCAAGACGTTTTTTTTTTATATTTTCAATCTGAAGTTAGTACAAACGCCATAGTTGATACGGTGTATTTGATTATGAAAGTATAACTTCGCCATAAATCCTCACAGACAAGCCTTATAATACCAAAGGACAAACTTCAATTCATCGTATTATAAAAACGTAAATGTATGACTTGGATGTAAAGTGTCATATTGACACTTATACCACATCTGCTTATATCTATATGTAGGGTACTAAAGGTAAGGCCTTTAAACATCAACTTTAACTACCGGTTAACCGGTTAATCGGTCGGACATTTATCCAAGTAACCGGTTGGTCAAACGTGCATGATTTGACAACACTAATTTATTGCATACGTTCATTATCAAATTTCTTCTTCTGTTGAAACCTTCTAGATATTCCCTCAAACCATGTTGTTTTCTTTTACAAAGGAATGTAACACCACTTAATTCTAATTGTATATTGTGTAAGCCCGCCCACTTATTTCATATGAAATATACAAGGTCTTTATTGGGTTGCCTTTTACCAATATTTGTCCTACGAATGTACAGGGTGCAAGATAATCTATATATAAAATTTGGATGTCTTAATCACTTACCTTTTTATTAATATCTGTTTTTAGCACAACTTTGAATTTAAGTTTTTTGAATAATAACGACAAACTTGATGCTGACAGATCATGTGCCTGTTTGTCACGTGATGGTATATCATGGTTATCGAATGACATTATGTTAATGATTATTAGTTTTCCTCTAGAATTTCCGTCCATGCTATAACACTGAAATGAAAAAAGAGTAAACAAATATAAATAAATAAAGGTGAATTCGTTATAACATTTTTTTAAGTCATTAATTTTATAGAAACTACTGAAAAATGTCATGATGGTTGTAAATTCTGTCAACTTTACTCAGTAGTTAAAACTAAGAAATTGTATCCTAAACGTGTGTCCGCCTATCAAAGGAACAGTTATTGTATTTTAATTCCTGTCTTTCTTCCCTTAGCCAGTAGAAAGAACTTCATTACGAAGGAAAATAAAACTCTTACGTTTAAGTTTAGTTTTTTTTTCAATGACAAAACAGCGATGTAATATATACTTATTTGTTTTATTATTATATTTTAATCAGGTTCGTTACATTGTATGTCACTTTAGTTCACTTTGCAGTTTTTGTGAACTTTTAAAGTTCTTTGGCGTTGGTAGTTCCTCTCGAATGAAGACCCTTGAATTCCCTTTATACTGTCTGTATGTATGTCGACATGTTTCTGTACACCTAGCTAACAAAGTATGTCGAACTGACATAAACATGACATAGAGCTGGATAATTTCTGTGTATATAAAGTAATATAATACTAAGTCTTGTAGTTTCTGACAATAAATAGTATTTTACATACATCCGGGTTATTGCTTATTATCTCTTGTCTGTTACATTTTAGCATTTGTATTTTCATTGGTTCTACAGTCTCTGGAGTAAATGGAGGAACAGTGTCTGTAGAGTGTATATCAATGCTTCCTACTAAAAAGAAAGAAAAAAACCATTTATATAGACGATTTTCATATTACCGCTTTTAAGGATTATAGTCTTTTTTCAACAGTTACATTTTCTGTCCTGGTACTCGATCAATCAAAAGTAACCAAAATAAGTAAAATTATCGCTGACTATGCGGTATGGGCTTTGCTCATTGTTGAAGGCCGTACGGTGACCAATAGTTGTTAATGTCTGTGTTATTTTGGTCTCTTGTGGACAGTTGTCTCATTGGCAATCATACCACTGACAGCAACCATCGAAAACAGATGGACACCAAGCTAGGTCTTACTAGTCTTCAAACACGTATGAATATTAAGCATTGTCTATCTATTTCATATATTGCTTTAAAATGTCGTGTACAATTATCGATATCAATTGGCTGTGTATATTTACAAAAAGATCACAATATTTTATGTTTACGACATAAACTAGTAGTCTAGATGTTACTAAAACGCGAGCTTTGTGTGAACGTACAAATAAGATAAACTGACGTAGTCACCTATATTGTAAATATAAAAAAGAAGATGTGTAGTGGCGGATTTAGAGGGGGCGTAGAGGGCGTACCCCCCCCCCCCCCCCCCCCCCAACCCCATTTTGCTTATAAAGATAATTTTCGCTGGAATTTACTGATTGTCAAAGTTATGTCATTCTCTATGTTGGAGTTGAACAGTGCGTCGAAAAAAACGTCGCTTGGTCATTTTGAAATTCAAATATTACAGTAACACATTGCTTAGGCTGAGGATGACAATCATGACACCTTCAAAGCGACAGAAGATTGAGCAAGAACGTATTAACTTCTACTGCGCGATTGCACCAAACAATCAATATATAGATATAGGAAGATGTGGTGTGAGTGCCAATGAGACAACTCTCCATCCAAATAACAATATGCAAAGTAAACCATTATAAGTTAAAGTACGGCCTTCAACACGGAACCTTGGCTCACACCGAACAACAAGCTATAAAGGGCCCCAAAATTACTAGTGTAAAACCATTCAAACGGGAAAACCAACGGTCTAATCTATATAAATAAAACGAGAAACGAGAAACACGTATATATTACATAAACAAACGAAAACTACTGTAAATCAGATTCCTGACTTAGGACAGGTGCACACATTTGCAGCGGGATATAGACTATTACACTCACACGAAAAAAAAGTTCCACGGCAATATTATTAACCCACGAAAACATGTTTAACCCCAAACGCCCCAGCCAATATTAAAATAACATAGCTGAATAATGATCCCCAGTCAGTATAAGCCCTAGATGTATTTAAAGTCTAAGGTACGAACCATTTGATTTGAGGAGACAGGCTGAGATATTTGAGATAAAAAAAAATAACTCTGATTTTTGCCTTAAACAAAAATTCCGGCTGTATCTTGATTGACAACAATAATCATGTTCACTGTTTTTGCTATCAGAAACAAAAAGTTACAACAGAATTATATAGCATGAAATGAACATGATGAATAAAAGCGGGCATTTTTTGGTGGCAGGGGTTTGCATGTCTGAACGAAATGTCTGTTTCGCCGAACTAATACATTAAATACTTTTTTCAAGAACTGACTTCAACCTGATTGACGGGTGTGGCCTTTAAGTCTCCATTTGTCGACCGTCATTCATAAATTTGTTGTCATTTCAGACTCATTCTTAGCCTTTGGTTGATTTGGAACCCCTAACTTCCCTTAATTTTGTTGGGTAAAAAATATAAACTAAACATTTGGATAAGAAATTGATTGTTTGTTTTTCTAATCTGTGCTGGCCGTATTGTAAATGTCATTGAATACCCGGGTGTATATCTTGTTTACAACAACAAGTTATGATAACTTAACTTACAACAAAACAGCAAGAATTTCCATGTCTATTTTCTATTGACAAGTCCCACATGTCATCAAATTTATCAGTTCATAGCTTTGGATCCATACTATCATTTTATGATAGACAATTAATAGAGAGAAGACAGCATTGAAAATATCCAACCCTTACACTTTACAGCAACTATAAATTTGCATGCCCAACGCCAGAAACCGATTGAAAAGTGCATATTACACTTATTTTATGTTTTTAGCCCTTAAAAGGTCCCCAAAATTTTTCGCCTCGTTCCGCTCGGCAACATATCAAAACTTAGCCTCCCCCATTTACAAAATCCGGTATCCGCCCCTTACGTGATATGATTGCCAATGAGACAACATTCAAAAGATACAAAAAATGACACAGAAATTAACAACTACAGGCCACCGTACGGCTTTTAACAATGAGCAAAGCCCATACCGCATAGTCTGTATGTATGCCTGTACCAGGTCATGCTATATATATATAAAAAGGACCAACCAGCAAATTTACTATGTACCGGATCGTCTAGAATAGGCGATACTATGCAGATAAGGAAAAAATTATATCAGTCTAAAGATTTGCACAACGGTACTGATATAAGGTGTTATTAAACGAAAATGTTGTTATTAAATCGTGTTGACAAATATTTCGGCTCAACAAATGGCCTTCTTCTTGTGTCACAAGTTTTAACAATATGTTGCTTGTGCTGTTTTTAGACACTTCTACAACAATCAGTATTGTTAGAATTTGTGATGGATAGTTGTATGCATGTATGCCTGAACCAGGTCATGCTTCATCAATATATGGATAGTCTGTATGTATGCCTGAACAAGGTCATGATTTCAATATATGGATAGTCTGTATGTATGACTGAACCAGGTCATGCTATCAATATATGGATGGTCTGTATGTATGACTGAACAAGGTCATGCTATCAATATATGGATGGTCTGTATGTATGACTGAACCAGGTCATGCTATCAATATATGGATGGTCTGTATGTATGCCTGAACAAGGTCATGCTTTCAATATATGGATAGTCTGTATGTATGACTGAACAAGGTCATGCTATCAATATATGGATAGTTTGTATGTATGACTGAACCAGGTCATGCTTTCAATATATGGATAGTCTGTATGTATGACTGAACAAGGTCATGCTATCAATATATGGATAGTCTGTATGTATGACTGAACAAGGTCATGCTATCAATATATGGATGGTCTGTATGTATGACTGAACAAGGTCATGCTATCAATATATGGATAGTTTGTATGTATGACTGAACCAGGTCATGCTTTCAATATATGGATAGTCTGTATGTATGACTGAACAAGGTCATGCTATCAATATATGGATAGTTTGTATGTATGACTGAACCAGGTCATGCTTTCAATATATGGATAGTTTGTATGTATGACTGAACCAGGTCATGCTTTCAATATATGGATAGTTTGTATGTATGACTGAACAAGGTCATGCTATCAATATATGGATAGTTTGTATGTATGACTGAACCAGGTCATGCTTTCAATATATGGATAGTCTGTATGTATGACTGAACCAGGTCATGCTTTCAATATATGGATAGTTTGTATGTATGACTGAACCAGGTCATGCTTTCAATATATGGATAGTTTGTATGTATGACTGAACAAGGTCATGCTATCAATATATGGATAGTTTGTATGTATGACTGAACCAGGTCATGCTATCAATATATGGATAGTTTGTATGTATGACTGAACAAGGTCATGCTTTCAATATATGGATAGTCTGTATGTATGACTGAACAAGTTCATGCTTTCAATATATGGATAGTCTGTATGTATGCCTGAACAAGGTCATGCTTTCAATATATGGTTAGTCTGTATGTATGCCTGAACAAGATCAATATATGGATAGTCTGTATGTATGCCTGAACAAGGTCATGCTTTCAATATATGGATAGTCTGTATGTATGCCTGAACAAGGTCATGCTTTCAATATATGGATAGTTTGTATGTATGACTGAACAAGTTCATGCTATCAATATATGGATAGTTTGTATGTATGACTGAACAAGGTCATGCTTTCAATATATGGATAGTCTGTATGTATGACTGAACAAGGTCATGCTATCAATATATGGATAGTTTGTATGTATGACTGAACAAGTTCATGCTATCAATATATGGATAGTTTGTATGTATGACTGAACAAGGTCATGCTTTCAATATATGGATAGTCTGTATGTATGACTGAACAAGGTCATGCTTTCAATATATGGATAGTTTTATGTATGTATGCCTGAACCAGGTCATGCTATCAATTATATGAATAGTCTGTTGTCTTTCTGTCAATATATGGATAGTTTGTTGTTTTCCTATTTGAGTCGCTCTTACCTGAAAATAATGATGGAGGATCAATTATTGGCGAACCTACAGATGCAGCATGTTGTAATGTTGTTCTATCGTAACGCTGTGGTGTTTCTTCTAATGTTTTAGCTTTTGACAATTCTGGTCTGCTTGCAAATTCTGGCTTCAGGACATCAGCGAGTTCTTGATTGTTCGTTTCTACTAGTGCTTGATGGAAATAATCGTAAGCTGTTTGACCTCTTCGTGGTAGTATATCAAGAAGTGCGCGAGCTTGTTGTTCTCGTGTATGTTCAGACTGTAATGACAAGTTGGAATATCAATTTAGGTTTTTTTTTATGAAACGTGTTTTTACTAAATAATCAAAATAAAACATGTTTTTCCTTTGTGAATGACTTTGAACGACATAATATATATAACAAACAAACAAAAATTGCAAAATAGTTTACAACTAAAATAGACGTAGAGGCATGTCCCCAATTAAGTTCTGAATTAAAAGAACCAAGCAGTTAATTATTATAGATGTGCATATGTGTATATACACGAGAAGGAATGTTTTCCTACATCGATAGCAAAGATTTAGTAGGTATTGCACATGACTTTTTCCACCCTACAACACGTTTAGCTACGGTGTTACCAAAAAGTAATATAATAATTTTTCCGGACATTATTTCCTCAATCTCAACTCATTTGGATTTATTGTCATTGTTGGTCTTGTTATTCCTTTTCTTAAAACTGTTCTATATATAGCTAAAAAAACCAATGATAGTTCACTTTCCTTATTATGTATAATACATCAAAATACGGAAATGAAGACAATAACAGCATATACCTTTACTAAGGGGAGACAACTGTTCAAAGCAAAAATATTAACAACCAAGAAAGAACACTTTAGCAAAATACCTAATGGAAATGGAGACAAATAAAGCTTATGTGTCTCTTCTATGGTCGGGTTGTTGTTTCTTTGACGCATTCCCCGATTCTATTCTCAATTGTATTGCCTTAATATTGTATATATATTTAAACATTTAAAGTTTCTATGCATTAATGTATATGATGTACATGGTACTTACCGTTATTTCTGACATCATACCCTCTGTTAACACTCCATATGTGATGTACACGGTACTTACCGTTATTTCTGACATCATACCCTCTGTTAACACTCCATATGTGATGTACACAGTACTTACCGTTATTTCTGACATCATACCCTCTGTTAACACTCCATATGTGATGTACACGGTACTTACCGTTATTTCAGACATCATACCCTCTGTTAACACTCCATATGTGATGTACATGGTACTTACCGTTATTTCTGACATCATACCATCTGTTAACACTCCATATGTGATGTACACGGTACTTACCGTTATTTCAGACATCATACCCTCTGTTAACACTCCATATGTGATGTACATGGTACTTACCGTTATTTCTGACATCATACCCTCTGTTAACACTCCATATGTGGTGTACACGGTACTTACCGTTTTTTCTGACATCATACCCTCTGTTAACACTCCATATGTGATGTACACGGTACTTACCGTTATTTCTGACATCATGACCTCTGTTAACACTCCATATGTGATGTACATGGTACTTACCGTTATTTCAGACATCATACCCTCTGTTAACACTCCATATGTGATGTACACGGTACTTACCGTTATTTCTGACATCATACCCTCTGTTAACACTCCATATGTGATGTACACGGTACTTACCGTTATTTCAGACATCATACCCTCTGTTAACACTCCATATGTGATGTAAACGGTACTTACCGTTATTTCTGACATCATACCCTCTGTTAACACTCCATATGTGATGTACATGGTACTTACCGTTATTTCTGATATCATACCCTCTGTTAAGACTCCATATGTGATGTACATGGTACTTACCGTTATTTCTGACATCATACCCTCTGTTAACACTCCATATGTGATGTACACGGTACTTACCGTTATTTCAGACATCATACCCTCTGTTAACACTCCATATGTGATGTACACGGTACTAACCGTTATTTCTGACATCGTTATACCCTCTGTTAACACTCCATATGTGATGTACATGGTACTTACCGTTATTTCTGACATCATACCCTCTGTTAACACTCCATATGTGATGTACACGGTACTTACCGTTATTTCAGACATCATACCCTCTGTTAACACTCCACATGTGATGTACACGGTACTTACCGTTATTTCAGACATCATACCCTCTGTTAACACTCCATATGTGATGTACACGGTACTTACCGTTATTTCAGACATCATACCCTCTGTTAACACTCCATATGTGATGTACACGGTACTTACCGTTATTTCTGACATCATACCCTCTGTTAACACTCCATATGTGATGTACACGGTACTTACCGTTATTTCAGACATCATACCCTCTGTTAACACTCCATATGTGATGTACATGGTACTTACCGTTATTTCTGACATCATACCCTCTGTTAACACTCCATATGTGATGCACATGGTACTTACCGTTATTTCTGACATCATACCCTCTGTTAACACTCCATATGTGATGTACACGGTACTTACCGTTATTTCAGACATCATACCCTCTGTTAACACTCCATATGTGATGTACATGGTACTTACCGTTATTTCTGACATCGTTATACCCTCTGTTAACACTCCATATGTGATGTACATGGTACTTACCGTTATTTCTGACATCATACCCTCTGTTAACACTCCATATGTGATGTACATGGTACTTACCGTTATTTCAGACATCATACCCTCTGTTAACACTCCATATGTGATGTACACGGTACTTACCGTTATTTCTGACATCATACCCTCTGTTAACACTCCATATGCAAACAATTTATCACATATACCAGGGATGTCACATAATCCTTTGATTAAAATAGTTCGACCTTTCCTTAGGATCGTTCGGGAACGTTCGTCCATGTCTACTAATTATTTCTGTAAAATTATTTGTAATAAATGTTAAGTAACAAGTAAAGATGAAGTTGTTTAATTTGATGGCACTATCTAATTTCATAATGAGATTTATTTCACTGTGAGTTTGATCTGATGTTAAATAATGTAGTACAAATAGTTGCATTGTTATTTGATGAAAAAAAGTTGTCCTGAATTTATATACTATCCTATTTTTCATTATTGAAAAATGATTTGGAAAAAAAAACCAGCAATAATGCAACCTATATACTATACTCTATAGAGATATATTTAAATGTAATGCGGTATATTAGTTCTATAGATTAGATACTGTAACAATTACATCAACATCCATTATTCTCATGATTATTTTTAGTTTGAATTTGCTAATTCATCACAATAAAGTAAACACATTTTCGTTATTGAACAGATGACGTATGTCATATTTTAAATACAACAAAAGAACAAAACATTATACATGATCATATGATACATATATATGTATCTATATGCATGCAGTTGTAGATCCACCCTCCTCAGTGACCTAGACTACAGAAAAGTGTAGGGTGGTCACAAGTAAGCAAGAGTAAGCGTCTTCTGTGTAATGCATTAATCGAGATTTCATTAACAACAAACACTTGAAAGGAAGCCTCTTTACAAAATATAAGAGGACACAATGCTGCTAAACAAACTGACATAACTAGTAAATAATTATATATTTCGATTAAACGGAGCTTTGGAAACCCTGTGCATGAAGCATGACATAAAACTACGCTTTAGTTCATGTAACATTCCTTAAAGAAAAATATATATACAAATTTTCCCTACCTGCGTCGATGTGTTTTGTCCGCGTATTAACAAGGGGAATTACTATGGAAAGATTAGGTGAATTCCGTATATCTATTAATAGATTATTTTAATCAAGTGGTTTTTAAGTACATAAACATTCAATCAATGAATCTTATAAAAATGTTAAGATTCGTCGGAATAATATGGAGACAATCAACTGTTTATAATTATTTCAGAGTTAAATGAAAATAACAACAGTTCACTCAGTCTCTGCTTCGATGTATATATATTTCTTCTAAAAATAGATAAATATTTGGACTGATTCCTGTTCATATCGACACGAAACCACTAGACACGGCCCGGCTAAATATAGAATAGAATAGAATAGAATAGAATATTTTTATTTCCCAAATTATAGGGCCCATAAAGGGCATAAAATCAGATACAATTGATTTACATAATTAGTAACAACAGCAATAATAGAGGCATATACATATATAATTGGAATATAAGCATTGGTCAGAATCAAGCTAAAACCCACATATATATATTGTGAATAAAAGAATAATAAAATTACATTATACATGCATATGTATTTATTTTCAAATTATTTACTTGACTAAATGTCAGTGTTCATGCCTGATCTCCTTAATTCAAAACAGTCACAAATATAACAACCCAGTTTTTCCATAAGAGTAACATTTTCTTGGGTCAAGAGCCATAAAAATTTAGAAGATTTATTTAAGTTTATAAAATTATAACAATTGTTAGAAATGTCTTGAAAAAAATCGTCCCTTTGAATATCATAAAGAGGGCATTCTAATAAAAAATGAAGCTCATCTTCAACTTTACCAAGTGAGCAATTAGTACAAAGACGCTCAGATCTTTCTATATGCTTTTTTGAATATCTGTCTGTCTCAATTTTTAAAGAGTGAGCACTTATTCTTAATTTACAAATTGACTGCCTTTTTTTTGAAGTCCTGCAATTCTAAATATTTTCCTTTTTTAAAACAATTTTTTATGGAAAAATAAGTACCAAGCTTCCCTTTTTCAGAGTTAATTGTTTGATATTTCAGTTTATTCCAAAAAGTGACATAACTTTTACATAGTTTATTTTTAACATACTGACATAAAGAACCAATTGATTGGTCAAAATTTGGTAATTCAATTTCTCTCTGAATATAATCTATACTAGAATACCATGTATTTACATTAGAGCTATGTAACTGTTTACAACATATAAACGCATCATATAATAGTCCTTCTGTTAAATGTTCCAGTCTATGACAATATTTTAACATTGATAAAATTATAGTAAAATACATAGGAAATCTACCAAGCTCTGACATTACAGCTATATTACTTGACTTTCTGTTTACACCAAGAATGTATTTCATAAATTTGGTGTGAGATTTTTCAGAAGAATCCTGACCAAAGACTTTTTCTAGTATATAATCATTATCTTTTTTACAAGCAGCTGAATCTGTTCTAAACATTCCCCATATTTCACTGCCATATAATAGTATGGGTTTAATTGTATGATCATAAAGATGTAAAAAAGTGGCAATACTAGGGTTAGATGATGATAAGCATCTCTGTAGCTTAAAACAAGCTTTTAAAGATTTGTTGTATAATTCATCTTTACACTGCTTAAATAAACCACTAGATGTAAATGTGATTCCAAGGTATCTATATAATTTTGCGCTTTCAATCTCTTTACCTCCAAAACATAAAAAGCATTTTAAAAATTTTCCTGGCTTGTTAAAAATTATACTTTTTGTCTTTTTTAAATTTACATCAAAACACCATTCTACACAATATTCATGTAACATATTAATTCTCTTTTGCAAGCCTTCCTGTGTTTCTGAAAAAATTACTACATCATCAGCATACATAAGACAGTCTACTCTACGGTTATTAATATTTACTGGATCAGGACAAGATAAAAACTTGTCAGGTAGATCATTGATGAATATTTTAAAAATATTTGGGCTTAAAACATCACCTTGTCTAACACCTATAAATGATTTAAAACAGGGAGTCATATCATTATCAATTTTAACACAGAGGTCACTTTTACTATACATGTCTTTAATGATAGAATAAAACTTTCCAGTAATATTTTTTGTTAAAAGCTTATATCTGATACCCTGATGGATCACTTTATCAAAAGCCTGTTTAAAATCTACAAAACAGGCAAATAGTTTGCCCCCTTTTTTACTTATATATTTATCAATAATGGTTTTTAAAACAAAAACATGATCAGATGGTCTACATTTTTTTGAAAATCCAATTTGACATGGATTAATCACTGATTCTTTTACCAAAAATTTATCTAGTCTGTTATTCAAAACAGAGTTAAACAATTTACCAACACAAGAATTAATGGCAATGCCACGATAATTATCTGTTTTACTTGGATCACCAGACTTAAAAACAATAATAACAAGTATTAGCTTTCACTAAAAGCAAGCCGTTTCATAGCTAATGAAATTTTGAAAATGTTGCATTGTTTATTGAATTAAAAAAAATGACCATTAACTGCAGGGAAATGAGTTTATGAAATACAATGCTCTGTCGGATACTTAGCCAATTCAATCTGTGACAAAGAAAGGGGCATCTAGGGGTATTCTTGCTTATCTTTTTCGGGGGGGGGGGGGGGGGGGGGTATTTAATCTTGGGAGGCATTCTTCGTTACAATTGTCCCATATTGTGCAATATAGTCAAATATATATTGAAATTTAATTTTATTTTTGTGGTCTCCTTCTTCATCTTCCGGTAAGCGGCTACCGTCAACTGGTTGACTATTCTGCCACATTTAGGAGTGAGCGCATACAATAATTTTGAAATTTAATAAACAAAAAGAATGGGTTCAATTAAAACATATCATTTAAATCTAATGACGAAGCTGACCCTTGTAAGATTCAGAACTCGGGGCGGAGACAGTAGAATGTTAGAGTTGGGCAAGGTGTACCACTCTCTGATCGTTCTTTGATAGAACGACTCCTTCCGTTCAGTTGTTTTACATGACGGTATTCTTATTGCCTTTTCGTTGTTATTTCTGGAATGGCGTTAATTCGATATTAGCTTACTGGATGTTTCGACTTTAACAAAGTTGTTTTGTAGCTTATACATCATTATTAAGCGGCGGCTATATTTCCTTCGTTCTTGTTGGGGGGGGGGGGGGGCCTTCAAGACCAACAAACATGCTTCTAATAGATGAGGTATTGTGATATCTGTAAGTAACATACCTTGCTATCCGTCTTTGCACCATGTCCAATCTGTAGATGTCGTTTTGTTGGTATAGGTCCCATACTGCACTAGCACATTCTAAAGTATGCATGACAAGGGACATATATGCTTTTTCTTTACTTGTTTGTGATGTAAACATTCCTTTTTAAGAGGCTAATGGTGTTGTTTGCTTTGGAGCAGATGGAGCTTATATGTTTTTCTTGATTTTCACACAGTTTTGTTCTATAGATAAATAATTTTGATAAAAGTATTATTAAGTTTTTTATTTTATTATTTTCTGTTTTTCCTAAATTTCCTAATAAAATTATATCAATGTTAAATGGAATAATTATTTGTGTTTGGTTATAAATCCAGTCCATGAGTCTTATCCACAGATCTGCTATTTTATGGCATGTCCAAAATATGCGTTCAATATCTTCAGTAACTTCATTGCAGAAAGTACATTTATCGCTTTGTTTTATTTTTATCCTAAATAAAAACTTATTTGTGCCCAATATTCTGTGTATTATTTTCTTTATTGGAACCAGTGGAGTTTTGAGCTTTTTGAGGAATAAAAAGACATATTATGCACAGTTTTCCAATCAAAATTTTTGTTGAATGTTAAGGACCATTTTTCTTCACATCTAAAGAAAATGAGAAAGGAAATGGTGAACATGTCAAAGCGACAACCACCCGACCATAGAGCAAACAACAGCCGAAGGCAACCAATGGGTCTTCAATGTACCGTCTTATCCAAGTTAGTTTCAATCCTTTTATAAATTTGTCAATATCTATCATTTTCAGCCCTTATTATTTGTCTTCAGAACATAATATTTCTCTTTTTATTTTGTCAGGTTTGTTTTCCCAAATAAATGAATAAATTTTGTCAGTTAGTTGTTTTCAAGTATTTTTGCATGGTGCTTGTAATGTAGACATTTTGAAAATAATAAGTGTCTTAATGATAGTTATTTTTCCAACTGGTGTTAATGTTTAGAGACAGCTAGTTCAAAACCTCTAACAACTAGTAAAAATATGTATTTCGTTTAACATGTCGGGGTCTTTTATATAGCTTGCTATGTCAAATGTTAAACGTCAGGTGGCAAATATTTCATGTACACCATCAATGACATGATTTATTGGTATGGTGATCCCTTCCATTTAAAGAGATATAAACTTGCGCGAGATAATGGGTGCTTAAATATATAAATAGAGGATACTGTATAAAGAACAGACGGTAAAGGCATTATATATAATGACTCAGAAAAATGGATATAAAAATAAAGAAAACAGAGAAGAAGCCATCCAGGCCCTTATAATCTACATAAAACAATACAAAATATAGGTGTACGCGTACTTTATTGGAACTATGCTATGGTAGATATTTGTTTCATTGGCAATCATATCAAATCCTTTCAGATTGTTATTGTTCTTACGTAGGACACAATCTCAATTGACAAGAACAATGTTAATTATTGGTAAAAAGTTGTTTTTCTTTCGACTTTAAAGTTATTCATCAAGATTAGCGAAGACCTGATATTAATCTGTCATTGTGTTTGTTTTTGTAAGTGTTATAAAACTAGTCTAGCCCATAACATGTTTGTATATGCATATCTGAAGTCACTTGCCTCTGGCCTTTGTTAGTCTAAGACTTGTATCATTTTAATTTTAGTTTCTTGT
The DNA here is from genome assembly GCF_036588685.1 of Mytilus trossulus. Lineage (NCBI taxonomy): Eukaryota > Metazoa > Mollusca > Bivalvia > Mytilida > Mytilidae > Mytilus > Mytilus trossulus. Next base: position 59,378,586 of record NC_086384.1, read on the forward strand.
GTACAATTGGGAAATTAGTATGGCGTTCATTATCACTGAACTAGTATATATTTGAGATGGGGGCAGCTGAAGGACGCCTGCGGGTGCGTGAATTTCTTGCTACATTGAAGACCTGTTGGTGACCTTCTGCTGTTGTTTTTTTTATGGTCGGGTTGTTGTCTCTTTGACACATTCCCCATTTCCATTCTCAATTTTATCCTATACAATGTTTCCAAAAATGTATAATTATCTTTTTTTTTTTTTTTTTTTTTTTTACAACTTCAGATACTTTATTTTACTATAATAGTTGTTAACAAATCTCCTTAATGTTACAACAATGGCATTAAGGTTCTGCCCTGTATGGTTAATTACCAATAAAACCAGGGGATTTTATTGGTAAACTTTTTTATAATTTTACATACATGTAGTATTGCGTGTTAGTTACAATTAACAGAGTAATAGCTGTCTACAACATGTACTTTACTTCACAATGAAAAGAAAAACGGAACTTTGACCGTCTTTTGTTTAGCTTTTAGTTTTGGATTAATCGAAAGTGAAAGAGCATGGTTTCGATCGGAGTAAGAGGTCAGTATAATTGAATTATGGTAGTTTTTAGATAGTGTCTTATCTTTCAAGTACGCTAAACATTGAATGATATACTATATATGATAATCAAACAAAAAATTAAAAAGCAATTTCGTTAGAAATTTGTCTTCTTTTTATTTCAATGACATCTTTGTGATTCTCAAAAATGTAGGTCAATCAACTATAAATATGACAGCCAGAGAATCAATTTTCTAAAATTTTTCTTTGAAATTTTCTCAAAAAAGAATTTTCCGGATGATATAAAATTTGTGTATCAATTTCGTTTTTTAGGACTGACATCATATTCACATATTTGGTTCTCTTTTCTGATAAATAAAAACATTTATAAATCACAAAGCAAACAATTGTTATAATATGATTAAGTGCATGATAATCCACATCTTCAATTTTGTACCCTACTACAAGATTTTGTAGACAAAAAACATGTTGCCCAATATTAAGATACATAAATATTTTGTGTAGTAATGTCCAATAATTTTTTACCCATGTGCATTCAAAGAAAAAATGATTATAGCTATCAGATTTAGAACATAGTTCACAGTTTTCACTATTAACTACCTTCCAGCGATACAAATTATGGTTAATAGCTAAAATATTATGCAGTAATTTCCATCTAAACATTTTTAATCTATTATCTTTTAAAAAAAGAAAGGTGAAATATAAATTTTTCTTAATGAAATGTATAATTATCTGTATTTTATATCTTCTAACAATCTAGGCACACATCAGGAGTCGTGTCTATTTGTAATTGTCTTAATTTTCAACAAGCATTTTTTTAACGCACACTCTTAAAGTTCCAGTTTATATCACTAAATATTTTAAAAAAACCTAAAAAAAACCCATTTCAAAATTGATACATGTCATACTCAATCAACAACCACATTCCCACATCTATACTATTAAACGAGAAGACCTCATTTTTGGTGTCGCTTCTCCTCCTTCCACAATAAATTAATCATCATGCCCCTGTGTCCTATAGGTAACATGTATAGTCGCATTTGTCATCCATTCTTATGATCATTCAGTTTGGGTTATTTTGGGATAAAAATGAAAAAGAATGCGTCCGGATATTTTCCCGTAATTGGACAAAACTTTAAGTCAGATTAGACTTCCGTTTTGTGTTTTACTTTGAACATACAGGGAAAACGGTAGTATTTATTCTGCCATAGGCGACAATACTAACATTTTCTAAATTTACCAGCTTTTATAATAAAAACTTGGATAAAACAGTTATGTGTGGTGTTTGTACTTTATTACTGTATTCTAAAAATTGAAGCCAAATAGTATCATGACCAATTTCCAACGGAGCTGGTTTATGTTATCCATGCCCACCGTCATTTTGCACCAAATTTATGAAAATTTGGAAGCCTTTTCAAATAATTCTCTAGAAAATATTTCAATAGGTTTTAAAATTTATATTGTAAATATACAAACTGCAGTTATTCATAGATAAATAAAAAATATATTGTACCCTTACATCCAATCACAGCGCTCATAAGTTGACTTCCTTCACCTGTCTTGGGTACACAAAAGGCCAACCTAATGCTGGGAAAATGTAATACTACCGTTTTCCCTACAAAGACTATGAATAAAGTATATAAATTTGCTAGCATGTAGCATGTATCATCCTTCATTTGTCCTTGCTTAACGTGTTTGGGTTATTTTGGAAGGAAAATGAAAATAACTAATATTTGCTATTTACTATCAATTAATTTACAGTGGCGGATCCAGAACTTTTCATAAGGGAGGGGGGACACGACTGACCAAAAAGGGGGTGGCGTTCCTGTCGTGCTTCCGTGATTCCCCATAAAATCAACAATTATTTTCAACGAAATGGGGGGGGGGGGGGGGGCAGGGCCCCCAAGGGTTCCCACTAGGATCCGCCTATGGTTTACTATCAAAGGCGGTCAATGCGGATATATTTCTGTATACTTACATTCACCTTCATACATGTACTATGAATAAACTGGATTTGTTATAATTTACTATAATTCCAATGGTTATTCATGGGGGGGGGGGGGGGGGGGGGGCTCTTTTCTATTCATGGCGTTTACTGATGTATATATATAATATCAGTGCCGTGTATAGTAATTAAAGTATATATGTATGTGCATAGAGTACATATAAACAGAAGGGATAGAAATCGGTATTTGGAAATAAGGGGAGGGCAAAACAATATGCTCAGTCTCTAAGTACCTTTGACTTTTGATACCTCTTCTGAAATTCTCTGTATAGTAAGTTTAGTTTATATCCATGTATGTTCATAGAGTACAAAAAAAAACAGAAGGAATAAAAATTGGTATTTGGAAAATAGGGGGAGGGCAAACAAATGTGCCAAGTCCCTAAGTACCTTTGACGTTTGATACCTCTCCTGAAATTCTCAAGTCATTATATTTTTTTTACAGTTTACATACGCTCTTTTTATCCGTGATTTTGCGGGTGTGTTCTAGTATTATCTTAAATAAGGATAGAGAGAAGTTCAAGCTTGTATTCGTATTAGAGTTGTTGTTCTTAGACGCCTAAGGTATTTACTCTTGTTTTCAAATTATTCTAATATTTTTTCAGGCAATATCAATACTTTACGTCAAAATTAAAAAGGTAATGCATGTAGTGTAACGTCAAAGGGTAATTGGATTAGGACCCAGAGTCATTTGGGAAAATCTAGCTAAATACAGAAAAGCTTTTTAGTATGTATACTTTTTCACGACAATTTTACTTCTAACGGGAAATATTTTTAAAGAAATTGCTTCCTTTACGTCAGGTGAAAACATTACAAGTAAATACATTCAGAAGTGCCCGAAAAGAACCAAAGAACTTCGGCAGTACAACTGACAATTCTAGGTAATTTGATTGGATTCCAACCCACAAGGTCAGTGTTATTAGGCGAGTAATAAAATGGTTGAACTACTTACATGTAGATTACTCGGTCTCCAACGCCCCAATTTCCAAGAGAAGATGGGATAATAAATGTAATATATACATGAGCGTTCATTATGAAGCTAAATCTATAAAACGGCTTCGGGCGAAACTTTGGAGGGAGTAATTTATTTACAGTAAGTATATTATCTTTTTGAAAAAAAATTGTTGTATTATCTCTCACAACTTTTTAAACAGTGGCTCTTGTTGTATTGTCTCTCACAACTTTTTAAACAGTGGCTCTTGTTGTATTGTCTCTCACAACTCTTTAAACAGTGGCTCTTGTTGTATTGTCTCTCACAACTCTTTAAACAGTGGCTCTTATAGTATTGTCTCTCACAACTCTTTAAACAGTGGCTCTTGTTGTATTGTCTCTCACAACTCTTTAAACAGTGGCTCTTGTTGTATTGTCTCTCACAACTCTTTAAACAGTGGCTCTTGTTGTATTGTCTTTCACAACTCTTTAAATAGTGGCTCTTGTTGTATTGTCTCTCACAACTCTTTAAACAGTGGCTCATGTTGTATTGTCTCTCACAACTCTTTAAACAGTGGCTCTTGTTGTATTGTCTTTTACAACTCTTTAAACAGTGGCTCTTGTTGTATTGTCTCTCACAACTCTTTAAACAGTGGCTCTTGTTGTATTGTCTCTAACAACTCTTTAAACAGTGGCTCTTGTTGTATTGTCTCTCACAACTCTTTAAACAGTGGCTCTTGTTGTATTGTCGCTCACAACTCTTTAAACAGTGGCCCTTGTTGTTAACTCATGTAGTATCTCTCACAACTCTTTAAACAGTGGCTCTTGTTGTTAACTTATGTATTGCTCTCTTTAAACAGTGGCTCTTGTTATTAACTTATGTATTGATCTCTTTAAACAGTGGCTCTTGTTGTTAACTTATGTATTGATGTACTGAACATTTTATAAGTCACAAATGATGAGACTTAATACAGATATAGTAGTATTTGTCTTGTTTTGGCTTTGTCTACAATAGTACCTTAATTACAAATAAGCGTATTATGCGCACTGTACCAGCAGACGTATTATGCGCACTGTACCAGCAGACGTGAAGATTAACCATATATTTGATCGATTGTTGACAATCCGTTTTATATCGTATCAATACACACAGTCTACTGGGTTCTAATGATATTAGATGGTGTTATACTGATTGATAAATGTCTTTGTCTTCCTGTTAGGTTATATGGTATTAAGTTTAACCCGATTTCAATGATCGAATCACTTACTCATTACTGCCTTAATTATTGTGGTGGTCGAAGCTATGGAAGACGCACTGATCTTTCGTTTACGCTTAAAGTACACTTTAACAATTAAGGCCAGTATGTTTTCACTTATTAGATTAAATCAAATTACTTTGTAAACGACCAATACTGAAAACAACGACCATCTACACGTAGTGCTAAACGATAAAAACGTAGTGCTAAACGATTGTTTTGTCTGAACCTCTAGATTTATAAAAAAAAAACCAAGCTGCTTTATCAGTGCTTGATATGTCCGACGCTGCTAATTTATCAAATAAAACAGATATATATATATAATATATACAAATGACGTTTTGTAACCCCAGAATAACAAGTAGGATGATAATTCATTTATATTTGTGTAATGACCAGTGGCAAATATTTCTTATGTTTGTTCAGGGCAAACATTAATTGTATATAATATTAATTTTATAAATTAGGTCAGGCAATTGGACCTTTTTCTAGGAAATAGAATATCTTTAGTTTATGCTTGATAACAGAATATCTTGTTTATGCTTGATAACAGAATATCTTTAGTTTATGCTTGATATCAGAATATCTTTAGTTTATGCTTGATAACAGAATATCTTTGGTTTATGCTTGATAACATAATATCTTTGGTTTAAGCTTGATAACTGCATATCTTTAGTTTATGATTGATAACAGAATATCTTTGGTTTATGCTTGATAACAGAATATCTTTAGTTTATGCTTGATAACTGCATATCTTTAGTTTATGATTGATAACAGAATATCTTTGGTTTATGCTTGATAACAGAATATCTTTAGTTTATGCTTGATAACAGAATATCTTTAGTTTATGCTTGATAACAGAATATCTTTAGTCTATGCTTGATAACAGAATATCTTTAGTTTATGCTTGATAACAGAATATCTTTAGTCTATGCTTGATAACAGAATATCTTTAGTTTATGCTTGATAACAGAATATCTTTAGTTTAAGCTTGATAACAGAATATCTTTAGTTTATGCCTGATAACAGAATATCTTTAGTTTATGCTTGATAACTGAATATCTTTAGTCTATGCTTGATAACAGAATATCTTTAGTTTAAGCTTGATAACAGAATATTTTTAGTATTAGGTTGGATAAAGATGTCTGCGCCGGTAGCTATTCAAACAAAGCTTTGTAAGAGTAAAGATAAAGATGTATGCGCCGGTAGCTATTCAAACAAAGCTTTGTAAGAGCAAAGATTAGATGTATGCGCCGGTAGCTATTCAAACAAAGATTTGGAAGAGTAAAGATTAAGATGTCTGCGCCGGTAGCTATTCAAACAAACATTTGTAAATTTAAAGTAAAGATAAAGATGTCTACGCCGGACCCTATTCAAACAAAGATTTGTAATAATAATATTAATAATATTTCACAAGTCAACACACGGACCCGTTTATATTCTGAATATTTCATCCCTGCAACAACAAAACTATGGAACACTCTTAACTTAAACATAAGAAAATGTGAATCTCTATCATTATTCAAAAAACAAATTAGTACCCAAAATAGTAAGATCCCAGCGTATTATTATATAGGACATCGTTTTGGTCAAATTCTTCATGCTCGCTTAAGAATGGATTCAAGTTCATTGAATTCTCACCTTTTCCTTCGTAACTTAGTAGACTCTCCAAATTGTCGTTGTGGTGATGTAGAAACAAATTCTCACTTCCTGTTATCTTGCCCTTTATATACTAATTTAAGACAAGAACTATTAGATTCTGTTTCAGTTCTTCCTGTCCAAGTTAACACAACAACTTTGCTTTTTGGATCAACGGTACTCTCAGATGAGCAAAATAGTCTTTTATTTAGTTTGGTGCAGAAATATATTATTAAAAGTAAACGTTTTAACCCTTGATGTTAATGCTTCGTCACTCATTAGGAACCAAAGCATTTCACACTGTATACAGTACAATAATTCATGTATATTTTTATTTATTTTTTATTTTTTTCTCAAAAATTTTTTTTTCTTCTTATTCTTCTTTCACCTTTTTCATATTCATATATTTATTACAGAGCATGCCAGTTATTTATTTTATGTATTGTTCAATAAGTGTATTATTTTTGTAAAGGAGACAGATTTGTAAAAGCAAATTGCTTGTTTCTGAATCCTGAATATATTTGTATTATATCGTATCATGATGAATTTATCTGAATAAATATTGTTTAAACTAAAGATTTGTAAGGGTAAAGATAAAGATGTCTGCGCCGGTAGTAATTCAAACAAAGCTTTGTAAAAGCAAAGATAAAGATGTATGCGCCGGTAGCTATTCAAACAAAGATTTGTAAGAGCAAAGATAAAGATGTATGCACCGGTAGCTATTCAAACAAAGCTTTGTAAGAGCAAAGATAAAGATGTATGCGCCGGTAGCTATTCAAACAAAGATTTTTAAGAGCAAAGATAAAGATGTCTGCGCCGGTAGCTATTCAAACAAAGCTTTGTAAGAGCAAAGATAAAGATGTATGCGCCGGTAGCTATTCAAACAAAGATTTGTAAATTCAAAGTAAAGATAAAGATGTCTACGCCGGACCCTATTCAAACAAAGATTTGTAAGAGTAAAGATAAAGATGTCTGTGCCGGTAGCTATTCAAACAAAGCTCTGTTAGAGCAAAGATAAAGATGTATGCGCCGGTAGCTATTCAAAAAAGATTTTTAAGAGAAAAGATAAAGATGTATGCGCCGGTAGCTATTCAAACAAAGATTTTTAAAAACAAAGATAAAATGTCTGCGCCGGTAGCTATTCAAACAAAGCTTTGTAAGAGCAAAGATAAAGATGTATGCGCCGGTAGCTATTCAAACAAAGATTTTTAAGAGCTAAAATAAAGATGTATGCGCCGGTAGCTATTTAAACAAAGATTTTTAAGAGTAAAGATAAAGATGTATGCGCCGGTAGCTATTCAAATAAAGATTTTTAAGAGCAAAGATAAAGATGTCTGCGCCGGTAGCTATTCAAACAAAGCTTTGTAAGAGCAAAGATAAAGATGTATGCGCCGATAGCTATTCAAACGAATATTTGTAAGAGTAAGGATAAAGATGTCTGCGCCGTTAGCTATTTAAACAAAGATTTGTAAGAGAAAAGATAAAGATGTATGCGCCGGTAGGTATTCAAATAAAGATTTGTAAAAGTAAAAATGAAGTCACCTTCAACTTATGTTCTATCGCTCTATATAAGCTATACAAAGCAGTTATTATCACGATTGCCTTTTGTTTAACGAAAGCAACGTGTGTATACTACATGTATGTACGTTGTTAGTATCGGTTGGTTATTCATCGTCGTATTATACTATTCACCAAGTATTGACAACTATGGAAATAGCACAATTTTATAACAAAAATGCATTTACGGGTCGGAATGATTTTAAAAAAAAGAAAGAAGATACGGTATACTTGCCAACGAAATAATTTCCATTAGAGACATAATGACGTAGAAATTATTAATGTCTACAAAATGGTATCAATTAAGATCAATTCAATTAAGGGTAAGACGCAATCTAATTAAAATTGAGATTTATCGAAAGATGCTTTTATTGAGAATCACGAAATCAGATATCTATATTTTAATTAAATTGATTAGCTAGATTACAAAATTTCTGCAAGTTATTTCAACGCCGAAAATAGGTTCCTTACATTATACCCAGCAGAATAGTAGAAACTGTGTAGGTTTCAGTTTGGTTAAACTTAAAAAGAAAACATTCTTTAAGGTGTACCGAATTGTCACATCAATGTTAATTTGACGCCTCGACTAAATGTCATTATTCTCTTGTAACAACCTTCATTCTGTATTAAACTTCACTACATATAACTAGTCTCTATAACTAGTCTCGTGTACGCCACCCCATGATAATGTATTCATTTTAGCAAGTGAGAAGGAATTAAATAAAGTCCAGTTTTCTTTAGGGACCGTTCAATATTTATCAGATGGATGGGCCGGTGCATTCTTAATATTGATTCTTTAAAAAAGTGATTGCCCATCCTTTAAAATTCTGAAAAAAAGTCCTCGCCCATCTAACAAAATCTGTAAAAAAAGTCCTTGCCCATCTAAAGCTTAAAACAATCAAAAAATATTAAAGTTCTTTTTCTATTTGAAAGTTTGCATGTTTATGTCTTGAAATAAAAGAATAGACTTTGGTGTAAATACAAAATTTAAAATTTGCTAGTTTATTCCATTTATATATAAATATTTATGTGTGTATCAGAACCATACATTTTATTGTTTTGAAAACCAGTATGAGTATACATGTATATATTTGATTTTATATTTGCAGCCTCAGATACAATATTGAATTAAAATAAAGGAAATTATTTAAACTAAGGGACATTAACTCTTGGACTAGTAAAACTATTATCATATGCTGAATTACTAATTATTGTCTAAATAACACAGCATGTTAAATATAGTTCAAATACCAATGTCCCTTTATCTAATCTACTTTTCAAAAAAGAAATTATGGTCTTTTTAAACAATTCAGGGAGAAATATTTCTGACTTTGATGTATCCTTTTCACCAATTAATTAATTCCCTACATTTGACAGTACAACACCAAACAACCTGGCATTCTGTAAGATTAATATATAAATGAGATAGCTGTAGAGTTATATGAAGATCTAAATTGATTTAAAAAAGTTATAAAAAAGTTTAAAGATGACTATCCAATGATTTAGCCTAAACTGAAAATTTAAGCTTTTTTTAACCTTTTTATTAAATCCATAAGAATGACACCAATTCACCAAACTACCAAACAACCTGGTATTCTGTAAGATCAATATATAAATGAAATAGCTATAGATTTTTATTGAAATCCATGTTAATTTGAAACAGTTAGGAACAAAATTAAAGATGACTACCGGTATCTGAATTTAGTCTAAACTGAAAATTTTAGATTTTCTTAACCTATTTATTAAATCCATAGAATGACAGCAATTCACCAAACTACCAAAACAACTTGGTATTCTGTAAGATCAATATATAAATGAAATAATTATAGAGTTTTATGAAAATCCATGTTGATTTGAAAAAGTTAGGAAAAATTAAAGATGACTATCTGGATTTTGCCAAAACTGAAAAATTTTGTTTTTTTGTTTTACTATTTATTAAATCCATAGAATGACAGCAATTCACCCAACTACCAAACAGCCTGGTATTCTGTAAGATCAATATATAAATGAAATAATTTTATAGACTTTTATGAAAATCCATGTTGATTTGAAAAAGTAAGGAAAAAAAATTAAAGATGACTATCTCGATTTAGCAAAAACTGAAAATTTTTGCATTTTTTTTAACCTATTTATTAAATCCATAGAATGACTGAAGTTCACCAAACTACCAAACAACCTGGTATTCTGTAAGATCAATATATAAATGAACCAAAGATAAATTTTTATGAAAATGCAAGTTGATTTGAAAAAGTGATGAAAAAAATTAAAGATGACTATCTGGATTTAGCCAAAACTGAAAAATTTAGCTTTTTTTAAACCTATTTATTAGTTCTATAGAATGACTGCAATTCACCAAACTACCAAACAATCTCGTATTCGGTAAGATCAATATATAAATGAAATAATTGTAGAGTTTTATGAAAATCCATAATGATTTGAAAAAGTTATAAAAAAATTTTAAGATGACTATCTGGATTTGGCCTAAACTGAAAATTATTGGTATTGCAAAAGAAATTTCTTCAACACTGATAGAATTGAGAGCAAATTTTTTCCAATAAAATAAGTTCTAGCCCATCTACTATATATATTAAAAAAGTTCCTCGCCCATCCAAATATTTCCACAAAAAAGTGCTTGCCCCTCTCCATTTTGCACCGGCCCATCCATCTGATAAATATTGAACGGTCCCTTATGCAGCTTATACGAAAAATAATAATGTTCAAATACTTTCGCAGTTTTGCAGTCGTCTATGTAGCAGTCAATTACATGACTTTATACTGCACTCGTTCTATTTGAGCAGTCAAAATGCGTTGACCTTATATTTCTATGTCATATACAGTCACTGACCTGATATCACTTTTCCTCATGAATATCTAAATAGAAATTGTCGAAATTATATTTAATTATTCATACGACCTCTTCGACCTGTTCTTGTTTCCAATCATAAGCAACGATGTGTTTAACGACTCAAACTTGTTTCTTTTACAATTTTTGTGAAAACATATTTCACTTATTAGTATTTTTTGTTTGCAACCTATAAATCATTAGGTTTTATTGTTGATATTTGAGTCTGTAAACAAACGAATTCGTTCACCATTGATTGCGTAATGATGTACATTTCGTCGTGTTGTATATTTCTTCGCCTGTGTGATAAGAGGCCTTTTTAAAGGAGGATTTTTTCCCAATATTTAAATGAAATAAATAACATTAACACAATAAACAACAATTGCAAATGTTTTTTTTAGATTGCAGTATTAAGACAATAATAGTGCATTGCCTTGACATATCAACGATATAAGGATTCGGCCCGAAACGGGGAAAATGCTCGGCATAGCCTCGCATTTCCCCGTTTCTAAGCCTCATCCTTAAATCGTTGATACGTCAAGTCAATGCACTATTTTTGTCTTTATAAACCGTATTCATCATTCAGAATATTTTATGTTTGATATAATAAAAAAAAAACCACACTTACGGTAATAACTTAAAAATAAAAAAAATTACAGCGCAGTAATCTTACTTTACAACTTCCTTTTCATATTTTCAGAATGCCATTAATATTTCTGTATAACATTTCTTTAATGTTTTTCTAAGCAATCGGAAGAAAGTCAATGATGGCCGACTCCCGCTTCGCTGTCAGTTACAGAAATATAAACGTATCCTTCCATCATCAGTAGACGTAAATCCTCTATAGGATATAATTGAACGACATGTTTTATTACAAATCTTAATGCGTATATAATTGAATGTTTTGTTTTACTCAAGAAGAAATATTTATTATATAATTTGACAGTCAATCAGAATAAAACTGTTCTACTTTTATGACTTGTATTAAAACTTGACACGCGTGTCAAATTACGACCTCACAATTTATTGTAATTCGTTACTAAGATTGTAAATATTTTGTAGTGAATGATTTTCTTCCAAAAGTTTTAATAAAGCCTTTGATACCAAAATTAAAAGCCTGAGTATAACGTATATAAATGTTGGAGATTACCAGTTAACCGATGTTTTAAGTAGAGCTGAAAATTCTTATAAATAATCGATTCTTGTTATTCTTAATGTTATATTTAACATTGCCATTAAAGCGGGAGGTTTGGCATGCCACAAAACCAGGTTCAACTTACCATTCTTAAAATGTCCTGTAACAATTCAGGAAATGGCTATTGTATTTCTGTTGTGCTGTAGTTGTATTTGATGCGTTTCCCTCAGTTTTAGTTTCTAACCGAATTTGTTTTTTTCTCAATCAATTTATGAATTTCGAACAGCGGTATACTACTGTTTCCATTTACCTGTACACATTCATAATCATATACATATTAATTTCTCTTTAATAACACAAATATTGAATACAATTCAAACGAGAAATTTTACGACCTAGCTTGCTGTACACCGCATATTTTATTATAACTCTTGGTTATTGTGCGCATGGCAGACACAGGTAATACTACAAATCGTTATAACGAACACCTTGGCTACAGAGCACATGGTAAACGCAAGGACTACAGCTAGACGCTATAAATATCGAAATGTGTTTATCTTGCCCATAAAACCACATGCAGGATCAACACTAGGTCATTATACCAAAACAAAATATAGTTACATGTACTTAGCGCATGACTAAAAGTACAATAAAAAATACTGAACTCCGAGGAAAATTCAAAACGGAAACCCCCTTATCAAATGGCAAAAGCAAAAGCTAAAAACATTAAACGAATGAATAACAACTGTCATATTTCTGACTTGTTACAGGCATTTTCTTGTGTAGAAAATGGTGGAGTTTACCTGGTTTTATAGCTCTCACATGTATGACAGTCGCGTCAAATTCCATTATATTCACACTGATCATGCTGATGCGCAATAAAAAAAACCCACAGATACAGTTTAAGTAAAAATGTAAAAAATACAGCAGTCAACTTTAATTGTGTCTTAATCTTAATTACTAAAGAAACCATACAAATGGGTACTATAGAAGCACAAAATGGCATATAGACCAAGCATATTCGCAAAAGTTATAGACAACAATACACCAATTTACCTTAGTACAATAGCACGATGATGGGATTAATAAGTACATAGCCACGTGAAATATGTAACAAAGAAACATAAAAAGGCATATAGACAAAGCACATGGACTACAATTCGCCGTAATACCGCAGTTGCAGATATAGACTCATATAAAAATGTAACAACAAAAGTAAAGCTTAAATAAGACAAGCAATCAGATGAAAAGGTCATTTCTTCGTTCAATAAGTTAGTTTTAAATATGTCTACCCAATCTCATTGCCATAATCTCTTTACGTCTTATTGTAATCGCTACAATTTAGATGGAAATGTAATGTAGAAAAGTCAAGCCAAATGTAATATGATTTCGATAAAGCTGAAGAATGATTTCCGTTTCTCAATAATTGATGGCAAAACTGTTATTGAATGAAGAGTTTAGTAAATGATCCTTGTTGGGAAGAATTAATTTGAAATTATTTGATGTGAGAGCAATAACAAGACTAAGACCGTAGAATTCAAAGGTTATTGTTTAGAACCAGCCAGTAATAAATTGTTACAAAGTCTACGCTATGTTACAATATTCTACCTCGAAAGTGATTTGAATTCAATAACATATAGTTCGGCCATCTTTACAAAGACAATTGCTTATTTTGGACATTCAGGAGAATGGTTAATGGCATTCGTTTTTCCTTAATTAGCTCACCTGGCCCGAAGGGCCAAGTGAGCTTTTCTCATCACTTGGCGTCCGGCGTCCGTCGTCGTCCGTCGTCCTGCGTCCGTCGTCGTTAACTTTTACAAAAATCTTCTTCTCTGAAACTGCTGGGCCAAATTAATCCAAACTTGGCCATAATCATCATTGGGGTATCTAGTTTAACAATTGTGTCCGGTGACCCCGCCAACCAACCAAGATGGCCGCCATGGCTAAAAATAGAACATAGGGGTAAAATGCAGTTTTTGGCTTATAACTCAAAAACCAAAGCATTTAGAGCAAATCTGACGTGGTGTAAAAATGTTCATCAGGTCAAGATCTAACTGCCCTGAAATTTTCAGATGAATCGGACAACCTGTTGTTGGGTTGCTGCCCCTGAATTGGTATTTTTAGGGAAATTTTGCTGTTTTTTGATATTATCTTGAATATTATTATAGATAGAGATAAACTGTAAACAGCAATAATGTTCAGCAAAGTGAAATCTACAAATAAGTCAACATAACCAAAATGGTCAGTTGACCACTTTAGGAGTTATTGTCCTTTATAGTCAATTTTTAACCATTTTTCGTAAATCTTTGTAATCTTTTACAAAAATCTTCTCCTCTGAAACTACCAGGCCAAATTTAAACAAACTTGGCCGCAATCATCATTGGGGTATCTAGTTTAAAAATTGTGTGGCGTGACCCGGGCAACCAACAAAGATGGCTGCCATGGCTAAAAATAGAACATAGGGGTAAAATGCAGTTTTTTGCTTATAACTCAAAAACCAAAGCATTTAGAGCAAATCTAACAGGGAGTAAAATTGTTAATCAGGTCAAGATCTATTTGCCCTGAAATTTTCAGATGGATTGGACAAAATGCTGTTAGGTTGCTGCCCCTGAATTAGTCATTTTAAGGAAATTTTGCCGTTTTTTGTTATTATCTTGAATATTATTATAGATAGAGATAAACTGTAAAGGGAAACAATGTACAGCAAAGTAACACCTAAAAATAAGTCAACATGACCTAAATGGTCAATTGACCCCATAAGGAGTTATTGCCCTTTATAGTCAATTTTTAACAATTTTCATAAAATTTGTAAATTTTAACTAACATTTTCCACTGAAGCTCTTAGGCCAAGTTCAATATAGATAGAATGATTGTAAGCAGCAATAATGTTCAGTAAAGTAAGATATACAAACACATCACCATCACCAAAACACAATTTTGTCATGAATTCAAATGCGTCCTTTGTTTAATATTCACATAGACCAAGGTGAGCGACACAGGCTCTTTGGAGCCTCTAGTTTTTTATTTGGCAAAGTGGTTGACATTTCAATGGAACTAACTGTGTCCTGTGTATTGCAGATTTATTTCTTTATAGTTATTGATCACAATAAATGGAATAATAAAAGGATAAAAAAATAAAATAAAAAAAAAAACAATCATTGATAAATATTACGATCAGTACTTAAATATATTCATGAACTAAAGGAATCGATTTTAAAATTATGTTCAACTCTAGTGTATTTCCTGAGATATTGTGTTTACGTTATCCGTAGCAAGACAGAAACTCGGTTATCCGTTGTTGTTTTCTAATGAGCCCCTCTAATGAGCCCTCTTCAAATGCTGTCACTTCATCAGTCTCACTCAGATAATTAAACACACCTTCTTGCATAATGTGCATGTTATATATTCATTTTTCACATTTAATTGCAACATAAACAATTTCTAAAATTGTCCAAAACATTAAGTCTGTCAATTTTAACCGAGTTGTGAAGTTCTTGAAGTAGAGACATGCAATTGTGAGATTAAAATGTAATAAACATACGATGTTCAACGAGACTTTAAAATAGGAAATTGTTTCCCATCCTATGACATTATTTCAGGTCTATTCTGTGTCGAAAAATTGTAAAATGTAGACATCTAGTGACACTTTGAGTAATTACAAAAAGTATCCTTTTTTAATTTCTAAACTTTAGTCTATGTCTTAAAAGTTCTCTTTTGAAGCTCCTTAATATATGAATACATAAAATGTAAGCAACTTGATGATTATTTTCCATCTGATTTTATTTGAAGTTATTTCAAACAGTTTGCAATGAAGTTCTGCTAAATTCAATATCCGGTAATGTAAATAGTATAATAGCTAATGAATTATCGTTTTAGAAAAAATCAATAGTAGACATTGTAAATTTAATGCCAATATATAATTTACATTATAAATTTGTTGCAGCTAAAGCGCATTTTAGTTTCGATTAACCCACGTTAAAAGCGACCTCAAAAAGGTGAAAGTCTAGTTATTTGAATACGTAAAGAGCTTTAAACGCAAGCACGAGTTGGTTGACCGTTAATACCGTTTTACAAATGATATCAGATATGTTCCTTTCGTTGTAACTACAATCCCGAATTAAACTATTTACCGGATTTGTTATAAAATAAGCAAAACGTTGTCTGTTTGTCTTTTGCATTTTTGGCCATGGCGTTGTCAGTTTATTTTCGATTGATGAGGTTGACTGTCACTTTGATATATTTTGTCCCTTTTTTAAAGCCGAATTCACATAAGGATAAGAACTCTAAATTCGAAAGTCATTTTTTTTTGTAACTTATCGATTTTAAAAAAGGTAGTTTTAATTACAAACTGAGCATACTCTTGTAACTGCATGAAGCAGCACAACAGTAACAATAATAAAACGGCACACTATTAATCGCTACGAGGCTATACCATGTACATATTGTTGTAACTACACAAAGCAGCACAACAATAACGATAATAAAATGGCATACTATTAATCGCTACGAGCCTATACCATGTACATATTGTTGTAACTACACAAAGCAGCACAACAATAACGATAATAAAACGGCACTCTATTAATCGCTACGAGCCTATACCATGTACATATTGTTGTAACTACACAAAGCAGCACAACAATAACGATAATAAAACGGCAAACTATTAATCGGTACAAACCTATGCCATGTACATGTTGCTATTGTAAGAATTAGCAGCACCATTTATCAAGTCTGCCCTACACTTGTTACATGAACTTTACTTTATAAGAATAGTATCAACTTGATAAACAGATCGATAAAGATTTGATCAAGAGATTGTCAGATGTACACTGTTAGCGTTTATATAAATTACAGTAATTCCAACCTCTGGACTGCAGCGTGATATACTATTACGGCATTTCAATATGACTATAAAGAGATCCATGAATTGAGATATATTACAAAAGAGTCAAAGTTCCTAAAATTAGTTTTTGCAATCTGTATTCAGAAACTTGTTCGATCGGCGACACAATTCATCATGAGCAATATATTATTTTCCCTGGTTATAAAGGGCCCCAAAATGACTAGTGTGAAACTATTAACACAGGAAAACCAACGGTCTTATTTATATATAAAAAAATAAACACTTATGTGACATACCAAATTAGACTATCTACCGGGTAATAACATGAGCAACACGACGGGGGACACATGTGGAGCAGGATTTACTTACACTACCGTATCATCTGAGATCACTCCCAGTTTTTTGGTAGGGTTCTTGTTGCTTAGTCTTTAGTTTTTTTTCTATGTTGTGTCTTGTGTACTGTCATTGTCTGTTTTTTTAGCCATGGCGTTCTCTGTTTATTTTTGATTTATGAATTTGACTGTCCCTCTGGTATTTTTTGTCCCACTTTTATGAACCACATCAACAAACGACAATTACTGAACATCAGGTTCCTGACTTTGGACAGTTGAAACAATTTTAACGTGTTTAAACATGTTAACTGATACCAACTTTCGTCCTTACCTAAAACAACAGTGTAACCTCACGTTAAAGAAATACACACTATAAATATCAATTGAAATGGCTTAACGTAGTGTTTCTTTCGATGAATAAACTACACATTGGTATGTGTGTTATTTGTACTGCATACCAATTAGATTGATATGTGTTTTAAATTTACTGAATACAATACAGATTGGTATGTGTGTCTGTCATACTGAATAAAACACAGATTGGTATGTGTGTCTCTTTTACTGATTACAACATAGATTGATGTGTGTTACTTTGACTGAATACAATACAGATTGGTATGTGCGTCTCTTTTGCTGAATACAACATAGATTGGTGTGAGTATTCCACCACTGGATGAAACTCCCGATGAAAAAGAAGTAAGGATTGAATAAAAGCCGGAATGAACATCCGGGAATAATTTTGTTTCATAAGATATTTCCTCCGCTAAATCAAAATGGAATATCACTATAGATAGAGAGCTATATTAAATGATTTGTTATGAACACAAGAGAAGCCGAACAGCGGGTCTCCTCATTTAGTGTTGTAGAATAGTGAATGTTCAAGTATCAGTCCACAAATCCATTAAAAGAAAGTAATTAAATCAATCTTTGCTATAATAGTGTATGAAATTTCATAACTGTCGAATATGTATAAATTTCAATAAGAATAAACATGATAAAGTAAAAAAAACTGATTATGTTGTTATAATAAGAGTTTTCCAATCTGTGATTCATTGAATGCATTTACATAAATTGCAACGAGGCCCTTGTCTTTAAAATCATTAACCAAACAAGGACCTTTGTATTTGTCAAGGTTCCGGTAAGTGTTAATGGATTGATCAAGCAGATTATGTTCGGTGTGAATGTTCTAGTGAATACTATTGTCAGAGTTTAATTTGATTATTACTTTATGTACTGCCCATCAGATATTCACGGCTTCAGGTGATTGCATTGTAATCTACAATTCCCAGTTGTCACTGGACAGTACTATGTATCTGAATAGTCGCTGCGCTTTAATAATACGACTTTCAGATCAGATCATTTCAAATTAAGTTCCAGGCGACAGAGATCATTACGCGAGCTTCGCATTCAATTACAATTTTGTCGTTAATTATTAAGAAACGGAAACTATTCTCCTTCCATTATAAAACAACAATGCTTTCTGCTTGATATTTCACCACCACGTTCCTATCTAAATTGTAAATATATAAAGCAATGTATAGGACATGAGGTGATTACGGAAATAAAATTGGAGAGATATGATCAGATGATCAGACGAATGTTACACAAAGAGACAATACTTCTTTCATTACAGAATCCCACATTCTGTTTAACTCAAGTATTCTAGTGTAATAACAGCAAGACTTACAACTATTGAATTTGATATAAATCCAACTACTATTTCCTTTAAAAAATATTAATATATTACCATTTTTTTCCTGCAGTTTCTTGTATCAAGTCAGGAATATGGCAGTTATTATCAAATAGTGCGAATATATGAGTGTTGGCATTTGCTTTTGATATAGTTAGTGTATCTGTTGTTCTGCTGTTTTCCTCTTATAAACAATGTGTTTCCTTGATTTTAGTGTGTATCAGTATTTTTTTTTTCCGAATCGAGTTATGACAATTGAACAGCATTATGCTACTTGCGCCTTTATTTACTTCTTTTTCATCGTGGACATAATTTTATACTTATAATATCCGAAAATCTTTACCAGTACAAGTTCCAATGCAGACGCGATATGCTGTGCTACTCGACTTGCGAGACCATAGGGGACTGACAGTCCAGTCAACTAAGGTTTTAACCCTGTGTCAAAAATAATATTAAAAAATATACATAAAACTTCAACAGATGCTTATTTGGACAAATGAAAATTGTTTTAAAAAAAAGTCCTTTTGAAGAAAGATTCTTGACGAAACGTGCGTCCGTCGAAAACACAAAATGTCAGTACTGGTATATATGATGAGTGTATGTCCTACTTACTCAGCGAATGCATTATAGGTATGCAATTGTAGCTCACAGTACATCTTGATCATTAAAGCACGAAATGATCGCCTTGGAAAACGTTTATTAAACTATGGCCTATTTCACGCATATTGTTCTATTGAACAAATCACTTTCTCTTCCTTGGACAGTCTGTCTCTTCAAATACATTTGTTCTGGCCGATGTCAAAACCAATTGATTACACAATTTCTACTTGTCAAAGACTGTAAACCATTTGTCGTTTATAGAAGTATTATTTGCCTCGAATTAAACTATTATTACGGAAATAAGCTCTCCGTGTCATCTCTTCTCCTCAAGCAAAGTCTGACATTTAATCGGTAATATTAGAAAATCACTGCCCGGATGTAAAGAGTTTGATTGATGTATTAAGTGGACTATTCAAATAACAGAAACACGTCTTGTATGGACATGAGCCCGTCAACGCTTGGATTAAAATAAAGAATTAAAAGTTAGAAAAACATTGCATTGTTAATAGGAAATACAAAGTGTAGATAATATCACAAAATACAACAACATGTCATCAGCATAAAGACATAATTAAGTCTACTAATTGTACACGGTCTAAAATTATAAATAGAATGAACTAAGTTTGAGGAACTGTGTTTGACATTTATACAAAAAAAAATTATAGATGTCAAAATCCACGACAGGGAGATAACTCTGTAAAATTTTTAGCACGTTGTATTGTTATATTAAGCTTCTTAATGATCGAAATTAGTGTTTGTCAAACTGCTATATAAACAATGGCATTTTCTGATTAAGCGGTTGGGTCAATTTTTTAAAATTTTAATGTCAAAGGTTCAAAGTGAACATTTTGTCAAAATTTTACAAAAATTAAACGAGCCAAATTATTATTAGTCAAGGTGTTTGGGTATCACCTTTAATGAAAGGATGTAGCTAACATAAAAATAATGTATCTATAGTGATGGCGTTAAGGAAGGTAAAACTAAACGACATTATGTAGAACCTTTATAGTAAGGTTACATGCTGTACATAGTGTCCATAGATGAAAGACAGAATGTATAATATGATTCAAATATAACTTGGGGACAAATTTGAATTAATACATGTATAATATTTTTCTTTTTTCATCAAGACATAATATCTAAAGGCGTTGATGAAACAACGACTTATATTTTATATAATTCATTTAAATTACTACGATAAACGAAACATTGCATATGCAATTATATTTGCCGAAATTCCCCAGAGATAATTGGGACGTTATTTCATGATACGGTTTTCTATTTCAAAGTCTGTTATTTGTTTGTGGTCGTTAATATGTTTCTAATTTGATTTTACTAATATTGTGCAACTCAAATTAAAATTAATTGTATAACTTATTTTAGGTTTTATTAAATTTGCCTCAGTAGGGATAATTAACAGTAACAAATTAAACACGCATAAAAGAGATAAATGATAACGAATCAAGTATCATGGTGTCATTTTCCAGTTTGACAATACATACCTTATGAGTAAACAAGAGACGAAATATGCCATGGGAACTTACAATTTACATGTACCAATCACACTTAATGTGTATTTGGTTTTAAAAACCTTTTGATATCCATAAAATTGAGAATGGAAATGGGGAACGTGTCAAAGAGACAACAACCCGACCGTAGAAAAAAACAACAGCAGAAGGTCACCAACAGGTCTTCAATGTAGCGAGAAATTCCCGCAACCGGAGGCGTCCTTCAGCTTGCCCTTAAACAAATATATACTAGTTCAGTGATAATGAACGCCATACTAATTTCCAAATTGTACATAAGAAACTAAAATTAAAATAATACAAGACTAATAAAGGCCAGAGGCTTCTGACTTGGTACAGGCGCAAAAATGCGGCGATGTTAAACATGTTTGTGAGATCTCAACCCTCCCCCTATACCTCTAGCCACTGTAGAAGAGTAAATACATAACAATACGCACATTAAAATTCAGTTCAAGAGAAGTCCGAGTCTGATGTCAGAAGATGTAACAAAAGAAAATAAACAATGTATGTATACTTTCTGATTACAACGACCTGCAATGTGGCATAACTCGCACAGTACTATAATGTTAAATGGTTTGGGTTGGGTTTGATGTATTTCTCTTAGTTTGTAAATTTGTTTTGCATTCATTTCATTTAGAAGTTTGAAAATTATTTTAGGTTGAACGGTTTAATTTACTGAGCCATTGAGTAATGGTAGACTTAAGAACTTGCACCAATTTCTAATACTTCCAAAGAATCTACATACATATTTACTCAAACCACCTTCATTGTTATATTCAGAAATTTATGTGAATGATGACATTATACTTCATCTGTCATCTTTGTATCAGGCCACTAATGCTAATGATTTTAGGTCTATTAATACGTTACACCTCTCGTTGACAAACAATTCATTTTATCATATTAGTTGAAGTTGTTTCAGACACTTGTTCCTTCCATCAACAGGACGCATACCTAGAAATTGACATCAGCGGTCTTCTCAGTACCAGAATCTATGACAAACAAACGAGACAACAATAATTTAGAAATTGTCAATTCCCCCCCCCCTTAGTAGCAAATCCACCTATCCACCTGCACATGCGATATACATTTTTCAACACATTCGATATCCAAGAGTTTGCAGCTGAAACATCAGAGCAAGAGTTTAATGACCCAGGGTTATGTCAAAGAACGTCTCATCTTTCTTTCTTTTTTTTTTAAAGTTCATTGGACGGTACTAAGACCTTGTTGATAAAAAAAGTAAAATTAACAAAAATACTCCACGGAAAATTTAAAATGGAATGTCTCGTCCCCGAGGGTATCACCAGCCCAGTAGTCAACACTTCGGTGTTGACATAAATAACAATAATGTGGTCATTTTTATAAATTTCCTGTTAACGACATTTTGAATTTTTCAAAAAAACTACGAATTTTCTTATCCCAGGCATAGATTACCTTAGCCATATTTTGCATAACTGTTTTGGAATTTTGGATCCTCGATGCTCTTCAACTTTGTACTTGTTTGGCTTTATAAATATGTTGATATGCGGATATGCGCGTCACTGATTAGTCTTGTGAAGCCGAAACGCGCGTCTGGCGTAGTAAATTATAACCCTGGTACCTTTGATTACTATTTACACCACTGGGTCGATGCCACTGCTGGTGGACGTTTGCTCCCCGAGGGTATCATCAGCCCAGTAGTCAACAATTCGGTGTTGACATGCATATCAATAATGTGTCTTGCGTAGTATATTATAATCTATAATATATATATATAACTATTATCAAATGGCGCAATAGCAACCTAAAACACATCAAACGAATAAATATTTAACTGTCATATTTATGACTAAGTTTAAGTATTTTCTAAGGTAGAAAATGATGAATTAAAAATGGTTTTATAGCTGGCCAATCACCTCACTTGTACGACAGTCGCATGCATTTCATCATATTGACAACAAAGTGTACTTAAAACAAGCAGATATAGTACGTAAAATGTTTCTTTACACATTTGCTTTCAACATAAGAAAATGCCTGTACCAGTTTAGGAATATGATAATTGTTTTTAATTTTGCCAATTCTTTAAGGTTTTTTTTAACTTTCTTTTGAAGTCATTTTCGATTGTTTTTATGACCTGTTATCGTGTAGTAAATACATGCTTAAAATATCCATATTCAAAATTATTTCATAGTTTTTAAAGTTAAAACCCGATTCATATCACGGCTAGGGAAAAAGTCTTTTTCAGATGCTGAATAACTGAAAGAAATTGTTTCGCCGAAAATAGATACACAATGCTTTTTTAATTGCTTTTATTCACTTCGCTGAACTCTGTTGTCTCATTGTCAATCACATTACCCATTTTTTACCATAACTTGTAATGCTTTTGACTTATTAATCTTCTTGCTCTCTTTTACATGTACAATACATTGCACTTTTTGAGACGAAACGCGCGTCTGGCGTAAAAATAAAATGTTGATCCTGGTATCTATGATGAGTTTATTTGTAACATCTGGGTCGATGCCACTGCTGGGGGAGATTTATTTTCCCGAGGTTGTCACCAGCCCATTAGTCAGCACTTATGTATTGACAGGATTTATCATTAAAATGTTCATAATTATACATTAACTGTTAACAAAACTTAGAATTTTTGAAAAACTAAGGCATTTCCAATTCAGATATAGATTACCATAGCTGTATTTGGCAAATCATTTAGGAATTTTTGGTACTCAATGCTCTTCATCTTTGTACTCTATTTGGCCTATTTTTGACTCAAGCGTCACTGATGAGTTATTTGTAGACGAAACGCGCATCTGGCGTAAATATAAAATCCTGGTATCTATGATGAGTTTAATTGTTCTGATTTTTTATTTTTATCTCCCTATCTATAATTTACATGTACCATGTATCATATTGGTGTTTACTTAATCTGTATGTCTCTCTTTGTACATGTACAATAAAATTAACGGTACTATTTTCTTGCACCAGATGCGCATTTCGACAATACATGTCTCTTCAGTGATGCCCCATTGCTTAAATATTTGAAATCCAAAGCTTATATAAAAGATGAGGAGCTATAATCAAAAAGGTCCAAAAAGTATAGCTAAATCCGTGAAAGGAATCAGAGCTTTGCATGAGGGAGATACATTCAATTTATGGTACTAATTTCTCTCATTTACATCTACAATGCGTTTTAATGGTTATTATTTATCTCCCTATCTATATTTAACATTTACTCAAGATTATATAATCTTCCAGTCTGTCCCTTTCACAATAAAGTGCTCATTATCTCACTCCTTTACCAGTCAGGAGCGTTTCTTAAACAAGGAACTTTTAAAATTACCTATATAAGTAATGTTGAAAACGAGGCTATTTAAAAAAATATAAGTAACTTTTCTAAATATTAATTTTATAGGTGACCAATTATACAAATTTTACTAGTTTTAACAAATTTTTACAATCGTCTTGTTATTTTTCTATGAAATATAACATCTAATCCTCCTGTAACACTAATTGCTTTTCTGACGCACTTATCTTTGATATCGACGCTTCTTGGTCAAAGGTTGATCTCTTGGGACTATTAAAAAATCGTTTTCCTTCAAAATCTTGAAGGAAGACAGATTTAAAAAAATAGAAACTTATGAATTAATTAAGACTTGAAGTTATTAATAATTTGTAACCCAAAACAATTACATATGTTCCTAAAATAATTATTATTACTTATTCTTTCAAAGATGTACAACATAACTTATTCAAGTAACATTTTTATCATTATTTTTAAAGTAATCCTTTATGTCTATTCTCCTCTCAAATCTCATTTTTTTTTATCCCAGGCATAGAATACCTTAGCCGTATTTGGCAAATTTTTTTGGACTTTTGAATCCTCAATGCTCTTCAACTTCTTTACTTGTTTGGCTTTATAAATATTTTGATATGAGCGTCACTGATGAGTCTTATGTAGACGAAACGCGTGTCTGGCATACTTAAAGTCATAAGAAACCTCAAATTAAAAAAAAAATATGCATATTTTTTTTGTAACTAAATGGATAGTTTTCATTATACAACTTATGTACATATACTTTTTTCTAATGAAAATTCTTTAATTTGTCCACATTTAGAAGAGATTTACTTTTTTTTTATTGCTTGCTTCCAGGAATCAATTCGCCGACATATTTTCCGTATGCATAGTGACCCGAGCGTAACCCTCCTCGTAACAATCCGGTGACACAATACGCGTGGATCTGTCATTGAAATAAACACATATCTGATTATACATGTTAAACACGTGCTCACTATCCATGTTTTTTGTGATTTGTTTACTATAAGATGACAATCGGTAAAACTCGGCTTCAAAACACGGCATTTAATGAGCAGCCATATTTGTTAAATCATAACAAACAGAGAGATAAAAAATTGACGATTATATGATATATTTGCGAAAATAATGATAAAATCGTGCACAGAGGACTAAGTTTATGATGTATACATGCATTGGTTCAAGAATTGGACAAACATTATTTTTCACCACTCACTCGTTTCATATGACTTTAATTATAACCCTGGTACCTTTGATAACTATTATTACAAATTTTTAAATTAATGATATATCTAATGAGTAATTTTATATTTTATTAAAACAAAAATTACCTATATAAGTAACTAAAAAACAGTTGCTTATTTAAGTAACGCCCCTGACTGTTTACCATAAATTGTTCTAATTGTAACTGAATCTCCCTGTCTTTTATTTTTACATGTACAATGCATTGTAATTATTATTACTTTATCTCCCTATCTTTATTTCAAATGTACTGCAGTTTATTCAATCTTCTAGTTTCTGCCTTTCACAATGTACTGCTCATTATCTCACCCGATTACCATAAATTGTTTTGATTTTAACTGAACCTCCCTGTCTCTCTTTTTATATGTACAACTGATTTATACGCAATTGCTCAGTTTCTCTTTTACAATGAATTGTACTGCTTTAAACTCAATCTTTTAAGTCTCTCTCTTTAACAATGTATTGCAGTGATTATTGTTCAAACTTATAGTGTTACTTTTACAATGCATTGTACTGATATCTACCTTACCTCCATCTATATCTTAGATGTACAATGTATTAGATTTTACTTGATCTCCATTTCTCTCCTTCTGACATTGTACTATACTGAAACTTATTGTCTCCTCCGATTACAATGTATTAAACTGTTTATCCTCAAACTCCCTTTACTGTAGATTGACCTGATTTTCCCTTAATCTTCCTCTACCATATATTGACCTGATTTTCCCTCTATCTCCCTTTACCATATATTGAACTGATTTTCCCTCATTTTCCCGTTACCATATATTTTACTGACTTTCCGGCACTTACACTTCACCATTGATTGAACTAATTTAATTTTACCGAAATCTTCCTTTACCATAGATTGAACTGATTTTCCTGAAATCTCTCGTTACCATAGATTGAACTGATTTTCCCGCAATACCCCTTTACCATATATTGAACTGGTTTTTTTCACGCTATCTTCCT
This sequence comes from Mytilus trossulus, assembly GCF_036588685.1. NCBI lineage: Eukaryota > Metazoa > Mollusca > Bivalvia > Mytilida > Mytilidae > Mytilus > Mytilus trossulus. The sequence continues at coordinate 59,404,986 of NC_086384.1, forward strand.
CTACCATAGATTGAACCGACTTTTCCAGCAATCTTCCTTTACCATATAATGAACATTTATTTTCCAGCAGTCTCCCTTTTATTATAGATTGAACCGATTTTCCAGCAATTTTCCTTTACCATATATTGAACTGATTTTCCTGTTATCTCCCTTTACCATATATTTTACTAATTTAGCCTCAATCTCCCTTTACCATATATTAAACTGATTATAACTCAATATGACTATTGTAAACTCTATCATGACCATTCCTTTTACGTACACAAAAGAAGTAATCCCATCAAGGTTAGAGCATTCAACTTCAGCTCATCAAAATAGATAACATTAAAACATGCCTTATGTATCATTGCTTTCACTTAAACGTGGGAAAGTAATTTTTCCCATGGAAGCTGCAACAAAAAGCTGTTAAGCGTGGAATTATACTTCTAAAATGGGTTTGTTCAATTTTATTTGCAAATGTATCGATAATATCAAGGTTCTTGATTTTGACGCACCTTCAATGATATTCATTCGGAAAATAAATATCAGTTATGATTTTTGTTTAAGTGAGAGTTATCTACATATTCCATTATATCAATGTTCTATTTCTTTCACTTTTTTGTGTCATTTTGGTCTCTTATGGAGGGTTGTCTCAATGTCAAATATATCACATCATTGTTTTTGTATATCTGTGGTCATTTAGTCTTTTGTATGGAGGGTTGTCTCATTGACATTCATACCATATCTTTTTTTTTTTTATATCTGTGGTCATTTTGTGATTTATTGATGGTTGTCTCATTGGCACTAATATCATATCATTTTTTGTATATCTGTGGTCATTTATCAATGACTATACTAAATCAAATGCTTATAGATTTCTTTCGCGATTAAATGTAAAGTGATTATACAGTAAAGTTATATGGAAGTCTTTCGTTCAGATATGTAAAAGCAGACAGATTATATTCGCATTAGGTATAACATTTACAGATCAATTAATTTGAATACAATCGTATTGCAAGGAATTGAAAATGCATTTGATTGGACTTCATTCACTCAATTCTAAAAGCCGTCGTTCAAATTTCAATTTTCGCCAAAACCTCGGATATCATGGAATCTAATTCTGCATCTTAATTACTGGTATTTATCGTTGGTTTTTTTTAAATTTGTCAATAATAACAACAATAATTACTATTACTATTAAAATAATATTATAATTGGTAGTTGTATTATTATAATCATAATTATCATTATCATTAATAGTTATTGTTATTTTTCTATTATTATCAATATTAAAATATAAAATTATTATGATTATTTTGTTATTGTAACTACATTTATTGCTATTGTTATTAAAATCATTATTACTATTTTTGGTATTCATACTATTAATACTATTATTATTGTTTTTAAGACAAATCTGGTTAATTGAAGAAAAAAAAAAATTGTTCACTATCAGTGACACTTGACATGACGGCTTATAATCCCCCACCTTTTGTTTTGTAGTTATTCAGGGCATATTATAATTATTGTGTTCCATGATATTACTTATGTTGTTTATTTTTAGATAGCTAAAACTGAAATTACTCCCACAATATATTATGGATGCAGTGAGAGGGTTAGCGCTACAAAATCAGGTTTAATCTACCATGTTCTACATTTGAAAATGCCTGTACCAAATCAGGAATATGACGGTTCTTGTCCATTCGTTTTTATGCGTTTTGTTATTTGATTTTGGATTTATGGATTATGTAATTATGGATTTTCCGAATTGGTTTTCCTCTAAGTTCAGTATTTTTTTTTTTTTTTACTTTTTAATATGCAGTGATATGTTTAAAAAGTACTGCATTATTTATTTCGCGAAGTCATTTTATGCAATTTAATATGGATTGGAGTGACGGGCATACATGCAAATCAAAGATACTAACAAGATGAACTTTTTTAAATGATTTTCTAGAATCATTTTCATTTTGAAATAACCAATAGGTCTTTTGAGGGACCTTTAAGCTTGCTGTTCGGTGTGAGCCTTTGCTCCTTGTTGATGACCGTACTTCGACCTATAATGGTTTACTGTTACAAATTGTGATTTTGAAGGAGAACTGTCTCATTGACACTCACTACACATCTTCTAATATCTATCTATAAGACGATAAAAGCGATAGATTTGATAGTTATCCGATCAAAGGAACATAAAAGATAAGTAATAAAGAGAATTCCATTAATGTTTCAATAAAATGAGAAACCTTTATGTTGTTTTGAAATACAATGATATAGTTTACACGAACAAAAGTAAAAAAATATTGAGTTTAACTATTCATCATACTGGAGGAAGAAGGATTGTCTATAAAAAAAAACTTAGAAATTGTTAAGACTTTTCAAAATACATGATGTATTCATGTACATATGTAAATAAACTCATCATAGTTACTAGGACTAAAGTTAGTATGTACGCCAGACGCGCTTTTTGTCTACAAAAGACCCATCAGTGACGCACGAATCCAAACAAAAGTTAAAAAGGCCAAAATAAAGTACAAAGTTGAAGGGCATTGAGTACCAAAATTCCTAAAAGTTTTGCCAAATACAGCTAAGGTAATCGATGCCTTAGGTAGAAAAGCCGTAGTAATTTTAAAATCCAAATGTTGTAAACAGTAAATTTATAAATATAACCATACATGTACCAATGACATGTCACAGGACACAAAAAGTGCTGCATTCTAAGCTTGTGATACCATGGCCATGCTTGATTTTTGAGCATTCCAATATGATATTAGAAATGAATTATATGGTCTTTTTTTGAGGTTCTTACATCAACTCAATTATCAAGCAATTATTATTATTATAGACTGTGCATGGAGAAATAGGTTAACAGATGTACGGATATTCTGTCGAACTAGGTCGATTTCTATCTGACGCAGCTATTATAAACTACTAAAATATTATTTCAGTTTGATTATTTGTTAAACCATTTAAAAATGAATTGCTGTTTACAATTACAAAGTTGAGAAATGTCATACTCGCGTAGACTTAATTTGTACTGATCGAATAATCTATCACAACATGATACGAACAGAGAAAACTAAAACTTCTTTTGTCGCATCGAATCAAAGAAATTGTGAATAATAGATAGTCTGAAGTCCTTTGAATTTTTATTTGAAACTATTTCTGTTGAATTAACAGGACAGGCTTTCTTCTAAACAGACTTAATTTCTATTGACATTAGTCTTTGAAGATGATTATGTCTTTCAGTTCAAGCCGATTCTGTGAGTTGAATACCCTCTGTCATTAAAGGCGGTTACATATCAGGTATGAACAGATATGACCATTTTTAATAACTAATATTGATAATTATCGGGTATGGACAGATATGACCATTTATAATAAGTAATCTTGATAATTATCATGTATGGACAGATATGACCATTTTAATAACCAATCTTGATAATTATCAGGTATGAACAGATTTGACCATTTTTAATAACCAATCTTGTTAAATATCAGGTATTGACAGATATGCCTATTATCAATAACCAATCATGTTAAATTTCAGGTATGGACAGATATGACCATTTTTAATAACTAATCTTGCAATCGCAGGACTTCAAATATTTGGGTAGATTTAAAAAATATATATAAGTAAGCAATTCAGGTGGTTGTTTTGATTCTTACTTTTTTTGTGTACAGTCTTTAAACAAACATAAAACAGAGATATCATGGACACTTTTCTTTTACCTTTAGTTAAACGTTTATTTAAGTCCATTGTTTTAGACCAATTATCAAATCACACAATTACATAATATAAACCAATAGAAATAACCGTCATGGTTTCACATAATTTAAAAAAAATATATAATATGCACTAATCTGTCTAGACATATTTCTTATAGTTATGATATTGGTAAGACAAAAAGTAATATTACGGGTAATATTGAAAAGGGGATTTCTAGATTATGTACGATATTAGTTAGACAAAAGTAATATGACAGGTTTTATTGATAAAGGATTTCCATTCTCTAGATGAATGACAACCTATGACAGATTTTATCTCCCAATCAATCAGAATCCTTATAGAACGTCTTGTTAATTGAAGAGTTGATGCGATGATAACATTCATCATAGTAAAACAAATCCTTTCTGGTAATGGTCGAGTAACTATTTGCATCGAACGGATACTCAATGTTATGTACATGTTTAACAGTAATTCGTTTATGAGTAACATGTATGACAAAGGGCATGTGGACCCCTAAGTCGCTGATGTTAAAGGGAAAAATATCTTTCAATTAATCTAATTCGGTTTGACTTGCATGCTGAAATTAAATCTGGTGGGTTAAAATAAAACTTTAATCCGACAATGACGAACTTTCAAATTGTGCACTTTCATTCTCTTTGTAGCAACCTGTCATTAGCGCCTGTATGTGAAAAGTATATTTTCTAGTTAAAACGATAGTCTAAGCCTTAAATGTTTCTATCATATTTACATTATTAGAAGTTAGCTGCTTGCAAATTAGCTATCAAACCAAAAGTTCAAAATGTTAAACTTAAACGTATTACGTATGTCATCATTTTTAAATGTTAATATATAGTCACAAAAGTACGACGGATAAGTGGTAATTGTCGTGTCCACACTCTTGTCATCTAATCCTCTAATGGTAATTGTCGTATCCACACTCTTGTCATCTAATCCTCTAATGGTAATTGTCGTATCCACACTCTTGTCCTCTAACCCTCTAATGGTAATTGTCGTATCCACACTCTTGTCATCTAATCCTCGAATATTGCACACAAAATAAGCTTAGGACGTAAATAATGTCAACATACTCGATCTCAACCCGAAGGAATATTAGGTAAAAGTAAAATCACATGAACCCCGAGGGAAATTTAAAATTATATGGCACATTAAAATGATAAAATACATCAAACTAATGGACAACAAATGTCATATTTCTGACTTGGTACAGGCATTTTTAAATGTAGAAAATGGTGGATTGAACAAGGTTTTATAGCGGTACACCTTTCACTTGTATGACATTTGCATCGATTTCCATTATATTGACAATGGTGCATGAACAAAATGTCACAAATAGGGGTACAAAAACAACAGGGACCGCACCAAAACTAGGGATGATTTCAGGTGCTTCGGAAGGGGTAGCAAATCCGGTTCCAAAAGATCCACCCATTCTGTTGCTCGTGTTGTTACAAAGCCAGTTAATAGTATAATTCTCAAGTTTAGACACTTAGTTGGTTCTTTGCATACAATATTTCACAATTAATTTAAATTCAGTAATATATTGATGGTATATTGTCGCCTGTGTATTTTTCAAATGATTTTGAAAGGAGAACCAAAAAGCCATTTCCTGTCCAGAACACCCCCAGATCATCCCCTGTTTATGATTGGATTTGTGTTACTCAGTGTTTATATAAGTAGTAATCTGTGTTGTATTTTGTCTTTGTTTTGCTATATGGCGTTATTAGAATTATATGTTTAAACGTAGCTTTAAGTATCTTTTTGGTATTATCACTTTGACGTGGCTTGGTATTTACACATACCGCCATTATGTTATTTATCATGTCTTTGTATTCTTGTCTTTAATTTCTATTCATTTGATCTGTCTATAGAATTTCTTTATGCCATTTTGTTTTTCTTTGTTCACATAATTCGCTTGTTTTTGTAGTATTTAAGATTTAAAGCAATGGTCATAGTGTTGACTGCTGTTCCCTGACTTTTTGATATTTTGGGAATTATATGAGACGGTCTTATAAGTGAGAGGTTTTCACAAATGATATCGGATATGTTCCTATGTCGTAACTACAATCCCCTTCCTTTTTATAATTGTGACCTACCGAATTAGACTTTTTACCGGATTTGTTATCAAGTAAGCTACACGACGGTTGCCACATGTGGAGCAGGATCTGCTTACCTTTCCGGAGCACCTGAGATATCTTTCGTTCCTTCTTTTAGCTCACTTTTGTGTGTGTCTTTTGTTACATATGACGTGAATTTGTACGCATACACCCTGTCACTGTGTGAATGTGCTTTGGTAACTTTTTTCCTTGTTTTACATTTTGCTTATGTCTTTATGACTTTTTTTTTTTTTTTTTATAACACAATGTTGCATTCAGTACCCAAATTTTTTACAAGTTTTCCTATTATGTCTGTTTTGTTCATATAGCGTTTATACAATATTAAATATATATATATAATAGAATTAATGTATTGCGACTGTCTGAAAAGTTAGATGTTTAGCTATAAAACCAGGTTAAAACTACCATTTTCCAAACAAGGAAATGACTGTACAAATTCAGGAAGATGACAGTTGTTTACTTCGTTTTATGTGTTTGGACTTTTTTTAATTGTTTATTTTGTTATTCAACTTTGATTAACATCGATATAAATGTCTACATTGAAATACCTAGGTTACTTTGCTACAATATATCAAACAAATCTGCAAACCTTCACAGTATTGTTATAAACCATTAGATTACTGATACAGTTGCAGTCTATCATTGAATTAATATGAAGAAGTAATCTACAATACTTGTATGACATAATATAACTTCTGGATCTAGAATTATTTTCTTTCAAACCGAACACAAAGAAGAGAATGATTAATGTTGTTCGGAAAACTAAAATTACCACATCAACAGATTAAGTTTGACAAATCTTGAAGTTGTTATCATACCCTGACAATTCATCTTTGTCTTGGCACCAATGGCATAAGATTTTGTGATTAGTTTTGAGAATTTAATGTTCACAGTATCTCATGCTATCTCATCAATCTGTCATTCTTTTGAATGGAGATCAAACTTTACATAATAAAACGTAAAGTCACCTTATTTTGTTGTACTTCAGGACAAAACATTGGCGAAGAGTCATTTAAACAAAATGTATACAGGTTGTTAGTGCATCGTTGGAGCACGACGAAGCGACGATATTAAGGTCAAATAGATATAGGAAGATGTGGTGTGAGTGACAATAAGACAACTCTCCATCAAAATAACAATTTAAAAAGTAAACCATTATAGGTTAAAGTACGGCCTTCAACACGGAGCCTTGGCTCACACCGAACAACAAGCTATAAAGGGCCCCAATTTTACTAGTGTAAAACCATTCAAACGAAAAAAAAAACAACGGTTTAATCTATATAAACAAAACGAGAAACGAGAAACACGTATATATTACATAAACAAAACGAGAAACGAGAAACACGTATATATTACATAAACAAACGAGAAACGATAAATACGTATACATTACATAAACAAACGAGAAACAAGAAACACGTATATATTACATAAACAAACGACAACTACTGTACATCAGATCAAAGTCTTTTTAATACATATGCGGGATTGTCCTGAGAGAAAAAAGACGGAACAATCTCCAAGTCAACTTTAGTCCCTCTGGTATCTTTCGTCCCTCTTTTACCCAAGTGTTTTGAAGCCTTATAATATAAAAAAAAAGTAGATGCAGTGTTGCCAATGTGACAACTCTCAACAAGAGACCAGATGACACAGAAATTAACAACTATAGGTCACCATACAGCCTTCAACAATGTTTATTAAATTGCTTATATCCGCTTCATTTGAACTCCATTGAATAGTTGGCAGTCCTTCATCATCTCCTTTATTCAATACTGTTTTGTAATCATAAATTTGCAATTCAGCATTACTTAAAAAGTACAATCATAAAAATACTAAACTCCAAGGAAAATTTAAAAGTCCCGAATCAAATGGCTAAATCAAAAGCTCAAACACTTCAAACGAATGGATACTAATTGCCATATTCAGGACTATGCATAGGCATTTATTTTTCTTGTAGCAATTGGTGGATTAAACTTGGTTGGTTTTTATAACTAGCTAAACCTCTCACATGAACGACAGTCGCATGAAATTAGATGTGTGAACAAACAAACAGTCAATAGGTTCAAATGTCAAAAAAAGGGGTTCATCAGTAAACATTGTATCTTTATCTTAATTACTATAAAACAAAAAATATATATAAAAAAAAACATTCAACGAGGCACAAGTCCATAAGGTTAGGATGTATAAGTACAGAGCCACGTCATTGTGACAAAGAAATAATGAAAGGCATATATATAGACAAACATATATAGTTATCAAAGGTACCAGGAATATAATTTAACACGCCAGATGCGCGTTTCGTTTACATAAAACTAATCAGTGACGCTCAGATTAAAAAGGTTTGAAAGCAAAAACAAGTACAAAAAAAGTTGTGCCAAATACGGCTAATGTAATCTATTCCGGGGATAAAAAAAAAATGCTTAGTTTTTGGAAAAATTCAAAGTTTTGTAACAGGAAATTTATCAAAATGACCATATAATTGATATAAACTAAAATGAAAAAGAAAAAAAGTAATCATAGAACAATTATACAATGACGGGATGTAAAAGTACAGAGCTACGTCGAATGGAGACCACCAAAACAGACTAATCAGTAAAAGTAATATTCCTAAAGACAAATAAAATGTCAGAAATGATATTAAATATTAGATGAAAAATGAGAAACGCTATACATAGCATGGCCAAATACTGTATAATTTTAACATGCAATATCTGTATCAATTGGCCATAAAAAAAAATATGACTACAATTTAAGTGCAGACAGCTTATTAAAACTACTGAACAGGTGTTCTTTGTGATACCTACGTCAACATTCTCTAGAAATAGAACACTGATAAGACATTGTACTCAAACGAGGACGTAATTAGGAGATGTCTACTTCCAAGTTTACATCTTCTAACACGAGAAGACTGTAAATAGTCGTTATAATGCAAAGTTATCAAGATATCTAAATTAATTATTAGTATGATCACACATAACTAATGTTCTATAAATAGACCATGTTGTTAATTAGCATCTAACATGTCCAAAGACTAGAGCAAAACAATTAAAATACCAAAAACGGAACAAATCAGTAGTAATTCGCATGTTAGTGTTTCACTTAAGCGTAATTTTTATAGACTTGAATAAACTGTTGTGTATCAGATCTGGGTACACAACATTGCCTTGTACAGTGTTATATATAACAGTATGAAAAGGACAGGTCAAGTGGGTAGAGTGGGGTAATTTAGTGGATCACTGTAAAGTGATATTATCGCCGTATGTCTGGCAAATATCTAACTTTCACCGAAAAAAGCAAATCATGAGGTAACAAATATTTTCTTTTCTGCAAAAATTTGAAGGACTTTGAATCTTAACATTTTACTGATCATATTATAGTGGCAGATTCGTTTCTAATACCGTTTTCCTCAATGTGGTCACTCAAGGTCTGTTCTAGGCCGTCAGTAAAACATTGTAAAAAGTGGGCCATTCGTTTGGCTGTGTGGGTTGTAACAAGTACGCAGTCACTTTTGGTCTTTTAAAGACGAAACGCGCATATTGCGTACGAAATGTTGATGAGTTTTAGACATTAGATTTGCTTTTTTCGGTGAAAGTTAGATATTTGCCAGACATACGGCGATCATATCACTTTACAGTGATCCACTAAATTACCCCACTCTACCCACTTGACCTGTCCTTTTCATACTGTTATATATAACACTGTACAAGGCTACAGTGCAAAGCCCCATAGGCACCACAATTAGTTTTAATTGATTCCTCAACAGATATTATTTATCGCTGATTTGGCTGAGATGATTATGTTACAGCTGATCATCATGATACGTTAATGTCATGTTTAAAGCCGACAGATAGTTTTCAATGCAGAGATGTTTTAAACTTTATTCTCAAGTATCATTAGTTTAGAGCTCCAAGTCTTCAGATTTTTAATTGGTTGATCAATGTAGGGTATAAACGTTTCCGTCAGCCTGTAAGTTGTTACAAGGAGCGGTAATTGCCTTGCCCGAAGAGTGTTTGTCACGGAAACCAAAGCAAGACTAGAACTATTAAAATTGTAGTCCCTTGTTTGTTTGAAATTTATATATTTTTCAAAATATGACCAATAATGCTGACTAGTCAAAGGTACCAGGCTAATAATTCAATACGCCAGACTCGCGTTTCGTCTACATATGACACATAAGTGAAGTTCAGATCAAAAAATTTAAAAGGCCAGTAAAGTACAAAGTTGAAAAGCATCCAGGACCCACAATTCCGAAAAATTGTGTATCATACTAATACTGACATATTGAGGTTTTGACATGTGACGCTGGTACCGACAGAAAAAGGTTTTGACACGTAACGGTGATAATGACATAGTTTGGTTTTGACATACAACTCTATACGCTGACTTTATACGTTGACCTAGTATGGTTTTGACATATAACTATATATACGCTGATACTGACATAGTATGGTTATGACATACTACTCTATACGCTGATACGGACACAGTATGGTTTTGACATATTATTCTATACGCTGATACTGACATAGTATGGTTTTGACATATTACTCTATACGCTGATACTGACATAGTATGGTTTTGACATAAAGAATCTTAGGTCACCGGGACGGCAAACAACAATTAGCACGCCCAGACCGCATATATAAAAAGCTTCGAAAATAGAAATGTTAAAATATGCAACCGAGTAAATAATCGGCTAAATTATAAACAAACAAAAAATGAAAAAAAAAAAAAATATGTAACACAGCAACAAACGTCATCTATCGACTTACATATTCCTTACTTGGGACAGAATGTGGCGGGTTTAAACATAGATATGGTTGGATCCGAAATCTACAGTACGGTTTGGACATGTAATATCACCTTTTTATTATGTTGAAATAAGATGATGAGATATCATTGCCAATGAAACATCTATACACAAAAGTAAGTTAGCAAGTTATGATTATCATACGGACTTTATTTAAGACAAAAATCTATACGGCATAGTCTGTTATTAAAAGTGCACAGATGAAAATTATATGAAACAATCTTTCAAAGGAAACAAACAACCTGTATTATTTTACCAAAAAATTTACGAAAAACAATAGTATGATAGAAAGACACTTATGACAAACTCTGATTACTACGAACTACTAGCTTGGAACTGGCATATAACGAATGTATGATTGTTTCACTACATGTAAAGGGAAATGAAATGTCAAAATAAAAATACGAAAAAAAAAACACACTTGGAAATAAAGAATCAAAGGAACGCTGTATGTATTTATTTGTTTATGCACCATTTTGAATATCCTGAAATAGAATGAAATGGTTTACAAGAAGGAATATTATTTATATCAGTAATACGAAGGCATTTTTTTTAATCTCTAGCGATATGAATAGAAACAGTTTAATAACATATCTTATATACATGCAATTATTGAAAAGCCCCGATAGAAAGTATTTAACGTTACTTCTTTGATGTTAGAAGACAAAGATGATTGGTTTAGCTTCCAAGATTTCTTTTACCACTTCAATAGATCAGAGACTAATATTACTTTATCAATAGATCAAGTTTTACAAAGTTTGCTATCGTATCCTGTCAATTCGTCTTTACATCAACGACATAAGCGGCTGTGTTACTGCTGATCGTACAATTAATTGTTTCCAATATTTTATGTTATTTGATTTATCAGAAACTTTGTTGCAGATATGTCATATATGAATAGAAGATCGGCTTAGGTCGTGTAATGATAAAATATATTAATGACTCTAAGCCAATTACTGAGATAACTCGGTACGGATTTCATTATAACTCTTAACAAAACATATTAAACTCTTGATTGAATTTTTTTCCTAAATGAATATTACCAGAGTACATCCACGGTACCGCGGGCATGCGCATATGATTGTTATGCTTATTTTTGTGCATAGGATTGGTTTTTTTTAAATTTTACATTGTCAAGTGATAAATAAAAGTACATTATTTTGTAATTGCTTATAGAAGAATTCAATAAAAAAAATAAGATTGAGAATGGAAATAGAGAATGTGTCAAAGAGTCAAAAAACGACCAAAGAGCAACACAACGAAAACATATCGTACAAAAGGTCTTATCCTTCAACTGGTCCCTTACTAAAATGTGAACTAGTTCTATGAAAATTGATGTCACTCTAAACTCTTAAACATATTTATAAAGAACTAAATATAAAAAAAAAAAAACGCATACAAGACTTTTAAGGGCTAGAGGCTTTGACTTTTGATAGGTACAAAAATGTGGAATAGTTGAACATGTTTAGTGAGATTTCAACTCTCCCCTATACCTGTAGCCAATGTAGAAATAACGAACAAAAAACAATACACACATTAAAACTCATATTAAAAAAAGTCGTACTGCGATGTCAGAACAGGTAACAATTGAAACCAAGCAAAATGACAATGATACATTAATTTACAAATGACTACTAGCAGTTAGTTTAAACATATTTATTTAGAGTGGATTGGGAAACAAGTTTTGCAACTTATATTAATCCCTTTCCACTTTGCGGGTGCGAGTGCTGCCTTGTAGCGGCATTAGCCTACTCTTTTTCGAAATCTACAAGGGTGTCTTTAACGTGCAAGAGATATGGCTCTCTCTTAACACGGGTCAGCCATTTATCGTCCCCTTCCGACGGACTATCATCGTTTCCTTAAGACCATACTCGCAAATGGTGTCAAGGGAGAGCCGAAAATTGAGTTCCTGAAATTTTCATCCCAAACGGGAATCGAACATACTAACATGCCAGCTCCATACCTCAAATAAACTGATTGAAAGATTATTTCTTCATCATATAAAAATCAAAAACAATCCCTTACGTTAGATCTTTAGCATCATTATGATGATCATACCATAAAAAAATAAATGAGAAGGACATACATGTAGGCCGTTTTATATAAAAAAAAAATATTAACTGCGAAACCAACCGTATACACTTTCTGACCTACAAAAAAACTACAACATGATGTATGATTTGCTTTGTATTCAGCAGTATCAACAACAAATTTCTCATTTCTCGGTTTTTTTTTATAGATAAAAGATTTCCCCCTTTAATCACTGAGTTGATACTTCTGCCGGTGGACTATCGGTCCCGGAGGGAACATGTGTCATCAGCTCAGTAGTTAGTACTTCGGTACCGACATGATCTAACAAACTTTACTAAAATTGTCCGTTTTAAAATTTTGAAATTATAAAGAAACTAAGGTTTCAACTCCCTCAGGCTTACTTGGCTTTAGATGAAATTGTCTATTTATTTTAGGTTTTTTTGACAAAAGGATCTTCAACGGTTTCGGTACTTATAATCTTTGGATTTCAAATGTTTGGCTTTGAGCGTTCATGGTGAAGGTAAATCCAGAAAAGCGCTTCGCACGCAAGAAGTTATTGAACGTGTTTTTTTATTTTTTACCATCACTGAGCATACCTCTGCTTGTAGACTATCGGTCCCCGATGGTATCACCAGCTCAGTAGTTAGCACTTAGGCACTGATATTATCTAACAAACGTAACTAAACTTGTTCGTTTTAAAATTTTGAAATTATTCTGAAACTAAGGTTTCATCTCCCTCAGCCAGATGAGATGTAGCTCTTCAACGGTTTCGGTACTTATACATCTTCGGATTTCAAATGTTTGGCTTTGTGTGTTCCTAATGAAGGTAAATCCAGAAAAGCGCTTCGGACGCAAGAAGTTATTAAACGTGTTGTTTTCAATTTTATGCATGGTTATACTTTACAGTTATTTTTGGGGCCCTTTTAGGTTTGCCACTATAGTAACGAGGGTTCACTGCCTCTATAGTGAATTAGGTTGACTGCCTCTCTATTGCATAGGGTTCACTGCCTCTATAGTGAATTCAGTTGACTGCCTTTCTATTGAATAGAGTTCACTGTCTCTTTATTGAATAGAGTTCACTGTCTCTTAAGAAAGGTCACTGGCTCTGAAGTTAATTAGGTTCACTGCCCCTCTATAGAATAAAGTTGACAGGCTCTGAAGTGAATTAGCTTCACTGGTCTCTATATAAGAAAGGTCACTGGCTCTGAAGTGAATTAGCTTCACTGGTCTCTATATAAGAAAGTTCACTGGCTCTAAAGTGAATTAGGTTCACTGCCTCTATAGAATAAAGTTCACTGTCTCTGAAGGGAATTAGGTTCACTGCTTCTCTATAGAATAAAGTTCACTGGCTCTGAAATGAATTAGGTGCACTGCCTCTCTATACAATAAAGTTCACTGTCTCTGAAGTGAATTAGGTGCACTGCCTCTCTATAGAATAAAGTTAACTGCCTCTGGAGTGAATGAGGTTCACTGCCTCTCTACAGAATAAATTTCACTGCCTCTATATAGAATACAGTTCACTGTCTTTATAGTGAAAAGAGTTCACTGTCTCTATAGTGAACTAGATTTACTGCCTCTCTCTATAGAATAGTTGATTCACTAAGCATAGTTTTTGATACAGAAACTTAAAAAAACAAAATTTGATGCGACCTGAAGTTAAAATAATCAATTCTAACAGAGATAATATCCACACAAGAACACCATATTTTAATTGCTCGCATGTATAAATTAAAAATGATAAAAGTCATTTCTAAAACAGCAATTAGATTTGTGTTAGACTCCGGAGGATTTATGTATCTAAATGATGCCAAATTGATATTAAACATCATGAAGGAAGTGTTTTTATTTCCCATGATGCTCTTGGTTAATATGTTTTCGTATCTCGGTCTGTTGATTAAGATTCTGATAATGAGTTTCCAAAACGCGTGGCTCCACTTTATTTTAACACTTTTAACTTACTTTATTACAAGCTTCTGGAAATGTTTTTCTTTGCATTCAGATGACTTTATTGCTGTAATTTACAAACAGCTGTTAATTCTGAATTTGTTTTAAAGACGGTTAATGCAAAGTTGTTGACGGTTGAAAACAAAATGAAGAAAAGAGAAACAAGAGCCTATGAATAAAACATATTTTAAGTATCAAGTAAAATATCGTATAGAAATAAAAGTAGAGCTGTAAATTTAAATGCTTTGTAAGGATGTTGTTATGGTATTTGATTCAAGTCCATGTCTAAAACCTCTGTTTTTAAAGATAAATCCTATTTTTTTTTAGAATGCATACTAATAAAAACAGGAAACACAAAAATTTTAGTCAGTACAACAGTCAACAACCTCCTCTGACGTATACATAAAACACAAACAACACCGAAAAACACATTTGTCATTGTGTTGAATTGGTACACATACAAAGAAGTAGAAACAACACTGTAAAACACATGGTCCAGCAAACTTGGTAAAAACATATTAAAAAAACAACACTAAACAAAATCTGGTCCAGATAACTTGTAACTTATAAAACATGTGAAGTTATGAATTATTTAATATATTAATTAACAGCTTTAAGATAAGTATCTCCCAGAAACCATTTCAAAACTTAAAAATGAATTGATTTGTACATTTAATATAATGATTGATAATTCATAATGCAAGATTCTCACTTCCATATGCATATATGATATCTAGATCATGCATACCAAAAGTCAATATACAGTTATGTTATAGTTATAATTGACCAATAAAGTCGATATACATCATTTAATCTGCACGGCTCGGGTGACCCTGATTAACCCGACCGACTTGGCAGTTTACCCGAACCTTTATACAGGATTTTAATAAAGGGAGGGAGGGTATGTTTTAGATAAAATCTCACAAAATTATTACCCATATTTTTGGCACATTTCCCTTAGACGGATCAAGAGTAGGGGACCTGCCCCCTCCCCCTTTTATGGGAAACATGTGGTTGATTATATAGGGAATCACTTAAACATGCCTGGCGAGGATCAACCCTAAGTCAGTAAAAGCGCCACCCCTCCTTTATAAAATTATCTGGATTCTACTACTGTACAATACCGAGCTATGAGTATGGAAAATAGTTACATACAATGCCTTTTTATATATCATTTGATGTGCAACCTTATTACAACGGAGCAATCACAATCAAAAGATATTAGCAATATTCTGCATTCATTTCTATTCCCTGAAGCGTATGATTATTGAAACAGAAATTATTAAAATTGAGGAGAGATCCCAAAATCTGTTTGTTATCATATGGTATGACATTTACATTGTAAATAACGTTTCTTCGTAATTTCTTTCTTTATGGCTAAACCAAATAAAAGTGATCGGTGAAGCTTATCCTATTTAGTGTCATCAATCTATAACTTAAGTATTGGAAATTGTATTGGAAAATAAATAAATATTCCCAGACCAATATTTATCCCATAAATGTAAACAATTATTCTGTATTTTCCTGAATTAATCTTATATGTTTGTTCAAGTATTACCGGCAATGACAGCCAAAATACAAAATTAATTTTGATATTAATGATATTAAAATATTATTACATTACTTTCAACGAAATACCGCAGGTTTCCAGTGAAATAAGAAACAGATGAAATGACATAAAATATTTAGTGAAATAAAGCCGAAAATTTCACTTGTCTGACGTAATACAACAATGGGCTTTGTCGAATCCGATGGAGGACGCGTAGAACAATAATTTTCCTTCCAATTTTATTTTATTTTCATTAAAAAGTTCATTGTCAATGTGGTAAAAAAAATAACTAACCCACGAATTAAATGTATAGAGGATTAGTCCACTTATGAACGAAAAACACTGATGATTCACCCAAGCACATTCGTAAAGTGATGTGTTGTTCAGTATTCTTGGATTCAATGTCTACAAACAAGCGACACAAATATGTAAAAGGAAGATGTAAGATTACATATCTTGACTATAAACATGTGTGTTCTTTTAAAAACCAAGCTTTTGTGCTATTATTTCGCTGGTCGATATAGTAGTTAGACGCTATTGTGATAATGTTTCTCGGTCTCTTCGGTAGATATGTATGTGGTACTTGTCTATGGTAGACACGATTTTAACGATTCGCTGGTGTTTTATAGAAAAATGAGGTCCTAGTCTAGCTTTAACTATTATGTATGATAGACATGCAACTCTTGTGTAAACGTTTCTTGGTTTTTATTTGTTGCTTGCTATATTATTGACATTTTTACCTATTTTGTCGGTTTGTTTTGTTCACGCATAGTTGTGTTAAAATATAATGAAATATGATGCGACTGTCATACAAGTGAGAGGTTGAGCTAGCTATAGAACTAGGTTCAATCCACCATTTCTACTAGAAAATGACTGTACCAAGTCAGCACTATGATAGTTGTTATACGTTCATTAAATGTGTTTGAGCCTTTGATTTTGCCAATAATATTTGATAAGGGACTTTCCTTTTTGAATTTTCCTCAGAGTTCAGTCTTTTTAAAGTGATTTTACATTGTTTTGTGGACATGCATCCTTTGTGTTTATATTTCTTGTGTGTTTATGTTTCTTGGTTTCTATTTTTTTTACATGAAGCCTTTGTCTTAACGTGTCTTGGTCTCTATTTATAGACATGAAGCCTTTGTGTTAATGTTACTTGGTTTCTTATTTGTAGACATGAAACCGTTTTGTTAATGTTTCTTATTTTCTATTTGTAGACATGAATCCTTTGTGTTTATGTTTCGTGGTCTCTACTCGCAGACATGAAGCCTTTGTGTTAATGTTTTTGTTTGGTTTCTATTTGTAGACATGAAGCCTTTGTGTTAATGTTTTTGTTTGGTTTCTATTTGTAGACATGAAGCCTTTGTGTTAATGTTTTCTGGTCTCTGTTTGTAGACATGAATCCTTTGTGTTAATATTTCTTGGTCTCTACTCGCAGACATGAAGCCTTTGTGATAATGTATTTTGGTTTCTATTTGAAGACATGAATCCTTTGTTATAATATTTTTTTGTTTCTATTTATAGACATGAAGCCTTTGTGTTAACGTTTCTTTGTGATAATTTGTAGACATGAAGCCTTTGTGTTAACGTTTCTTCTTCTCTATGTGTTGAAATGAAGCCTTTGTGTTAACATTTCTTTGTCTCTTTTTTCAGTTATGAAGCCTTTGTGTTAACGTTTCTTTGTTTCTATTTGTAGACATGAAGCCTTTGTGTTAACGTTTCTTGGTTTCTATTTGTAGACATGAATCCCTTTGTCTTAGTTTTATGGGTCTCTTTAAAAACATAAAGCCAGTGTTAACGTTTCACTTGTCTCTGACATGAAGCATTTGTGTTAGGGTTAGGATTTAACATTTTACTGGTCTCAAAAGAAAACATTCAGTCCTTATGTTAACGTTTAACAGGTATCTATAATAGACATGAAGACTTTGTGTTAGGCTTAGGGTATACTGTTTTACTGGTGTCTGAAGAAAATATGACGCCCTTTTGTAAACGGTTAACAAGTATCTATAATAGACATGATGCCCTTTTGTAAACGGTTAACAAGTATCTATAATAGACATGATGCCCTTGTGATGACGTTTAACTGGTCTCTATAATAGACATGATGCCCTTGTGTTAACGTTTCATTGGTGTCTATTAAAACATGATGCCCTTGTATTAACGTTTAACTGGTCTCTATACATTAGACATGATGCTCTTGTGATGACGTTTAACTGGTCTCTATAATAGACATGGTGCCCTTGTGATGACGTTTAACTGGTCTCTATAATATACATGATGCCCTTGTGTTAACGTTTCATTGGTCTCTATAATAAACATGATGCCCTTGTGTTTACGTTTAACCGGTCTCTATAGTAGACATGATGCCCTTGTGTTAACGTTTAACTGGTCTCTATAATAGACATGGTGCCCTTGTGTTAACGTTTAACTGGTCTCTATAATAGACATGATGCCCTTGTGTTAACGTTTAACTGGTCTCTATAATAGACATGGTGCCCTTGTGTTAACGTTTAACTGGTCTCTATAATAGACATGGTGCCCTTGTGTTTACGTTTAACTGGTCTCTATAATAGACATGGTGACCTTGTGTTGACGTTTAACTGGTCTCTATAATAGACATGGTGCCCTTGTGTTGACGTTTAACTGGTCTCTATAATAGACATAGTGCCCTTGTGTTGACGTTTAACTGGTCTCTATAATAGACATGGTGCCCTTGTGTTGACGTTTAACTGGTCTCTATAATAGACATGGTATGTGTTGACGTTTAACTGGTCTCTATAATAGACATGGTGCCCTTGTGTTGACGTTTAACTGGTCTCTATAATAAACATGGTGCCCTTGTAATGACGTTTAACTGGTCTCTATAATAGACATGGTGCCCTTGTCATGACGTTTAACCGGTCTCTATAATAGACATGGTGCCCTTGTGTTGACGTTTAACTGGTCTCTATAATAGACATGGTGCCCTTGTGTTGACGTTTAACTGGTCTCTATAATAGACATGGTGCCCTTGTGTTGACGTTTAACTGGTCTCTATAATAGACATGGTGCCCTTGTGTTGACGTTTAACTGGTCTCTATAATAGACATGGTGCCCTTGTGTTGACGTTTAACTGGTCTCTATAATAGACATGGTGCCCTTGTGTTGACGTTTAACTGGTCTCTATAATAGACATGGTGCCCTTGTGTTGACGTTTAACTGGTCTCTATAATAGACATGGTGCCCTTGTGTTGACGTTTAACTGGTCTCTATAATAGACATGGTGCCCTTGTGTTGACGTTTAACTGGTCTCTATAATAGACATGGTGCCTTTGTGTTGACGTTTAACTGGTCTCTATAATAAACATGGTGCCCTTGTAATGACGTTTAACTGGTCTCTATAATAGACATGGTGCCCTTGTCATGACGTTTAACCGGTCTCTATAATAGACATGGTGCCCTTGTGTTGACGTTTAACTGGTCTCTATAATAGACATGGTGCCCTTGTGATGACGTTTCATTGGTGTATATGATGGACATCAAACTTTGTGTTAACGTTTCACTTGTCGCAATGGTAAACTCGTCATGTGCGATTTTAACGTTTATTAGGGACTAAAGACCTCGTGTTTCTAGGGCTCCTCAACTGAATGTGCATCTGTACTTATTCCTAAAAGGGTTGTGCTTAGCGCTATTTAACTTATACTCATATGTTCTTCTGTTAAAAGGGATTATTAACTAATGTTCTTCTCAGTGTTTGAAAAGAGAGTCGCTAGAGCTCTTCAACTAATGTGTGTTTTTTCTTCTGTGTAAAAGAGGGAAAAAAGATACCAGAGTGACAGTCAAACTCGTAAATCGAAAATAAACTGACAACGCCATGGCTAAAAATGAAATAAATACAAACAGACAAACAATAGTACACATGACACAACATAGAAAACTAAAGGATAAGCAACACAAACCCCACAAAAAACTCGGGGTGATCTCAGGTGCTCGGAAGGGTGAGCAGATCCTGCTTCACATGTGGCACCCGTTGTTCCTATCGTCACTCAATGTAATGTGCACATTTATGTTCACTGTTTGTACAGATTGTTGCTATTTCTTTTCAACCTAATATGTATCTGTTCTTCTGTTTATACGAAATGTTCCTAATGCTTCCTAATCTAACGTGCATCTGTTCTTCTGTTTATACGAAATGTTCCTAATGCTTCCTAATCTAACATGTATCTGTTCTTCTGTTTATATGAAATGTTCCTAATGCTTTCTGATTTAACGTGTATCTGTTCTTCTGTGTATACGAAATGTTCCTAATGCTTCCTAATCTAACGTGTATCTGTTCCTCTGTTTATATGAAATGTTCCTAATGCTTCCTAATCTAACGTGTATCTGTTCTTCTGTTTTTAAGAAATGTTCCTAATGCTTCCGAATCTTACGTGTAGCTGTTCTTCTGTTGAAATAAAGCGTTCCTAGTGCAACTCAATCTAGTATGCATCTGTTCTTCTATTTGAAAGGAGTGTTCTTAGTGTTCCTCAATCTAGTATGCATCTGTTCTTCTGTTTGAACGGAGTGTTCCTAGTGCTCCTTATTCTAGTATGCATCTGTTCTTCTATTTGAACAGAGTGTTCCTAGTGCTCCTCAATCTAGTATGCATCTGATCTTCTGTTTGAACGGAGTTTTCCTAGTGCTCCTCAATCTAGTATGCATCTGTTCTTCTATTTGAACGGAGTGTTTCTAGTGCTCCTCAATCTAGTATGCATCTGTTCTTCTGTTTGAACGGAGTGTTCTTAGTGCTCCTCAATCTAGTATGCATCTGTTCTTCTGTTTGAACGGAGTGTTCCTAGTGCTCCTCAATCTAGTATGCATCTGTTCTTCTATTTGAACGGAGTGTTCCTAGTGCTCCTCAATCTAGTATGCATCTGTTCTTCTATTTGAACGGAGTGTTTCTAGTGCTCCTCAATCTAGTATGCATCTGTTCTTCTATTTGAACGGAGTGTTTCTAGTGCTCCTCAATCTAGTATGCATCTGTTTTTCTATTTGAACGGAGTGTTCCTAGTGCTCCTCAATCTAGTATGCATCTGTTCTTCTATCTAAACGGAGTGTTCCTAGTGCTCCTCAATCTAGTATGCATCTGTTCTTCTGTTGAAATGAAGCGTTCCTAGTGCTCCCCAATCTAGTATGCATCTGTTCTTCTATTTGAACGGAGTGTTCCTAGTGCTCCTTATTCTAGTATGCATATGTTCTTCTATTTGAACGGAGCGTTCCTAGTGCTCCTCAATCTAGTATGCATCTGTTCTTCTGTTGAAATGAAGCGTTCCTAGTGCTCCTTAATCTAGTATGCATCTGTTCTTCTATTTGAACGGAGTGTTCCTAGTGCTCTTCAATCTAGTATGCATCTGTTTTTCTATTTGAACAGAGTGTTCCTAGTGCTCCTCAATCTAGTATGCATCTGTTCTTCTATTTGAACGGAGTGTTCCTAGTGCTCCTTATTATAGTATGCATATGTTCTTCTATTTGAACGGAGCGTTTCTAGTGCTCCTCAATCTAGTATGCATCTGTTCTTCTGTTGAAATGAAGCGTTCCTAGTGCTCCTTAATCTAGTATGCATCTGTTCTTCTATTTGAACGGAGTGTTCCTAGTGCTCTTCAATCTAGTATGCATCTGTTCTTCTATTTCAACGGAGTGTTCCTAGTGCTCCTCAATCTAGTATGCATCTGTTCTTCTGTTTGAACGGAGTGTTCCTAGTGCTTCTCAATCTAGTATGCATATGTTCTTCTATTTGAACGGAGTGTTCCTTTTGCTCCTCAATCTAGTATGCATCTGTTCTTCTGTTGAAATGAAGCGTTCCTAGTGCTCCTTATTCTAGTATGCATCTGTTCTTCTATTTTAACGGAGTGTTCCTAGTGCTCCTCAATCTAGTATGCATCTGTTCTTCTATTTGAACGGAGTGTTCCTAGTGCTCCTCAATCTAGTATGCATCTGTTCTTCTATTTGAACGGAGCGTTCCTATTGCTCCTCAATCTAGTATGCATCTGTACTTCTGTTTGAACGGAGTGTTCCTAGTGCTCCTCAATCTAGTATGCATCTGTTCTTCTGTTTGAACGGAGTGTTCCTAGTGCTCCTCAATCTAGTATGCATCTGTTCTTCTTTTTGGACAGAGCGTTCCTAGTGCTCCTCAATCTCGTATGCATCTGTTCTTATATTTGAACGGAGTGTTCCTAGTGCTCCCCAATCTAGTATGCATCTGTTCTTCTGTTTGAACGGAGTGTTCCTAGTGCTCCTCAATCTATTATGCTTCTGTTCTTCTGTTTAAACGGAGTGTTCCTAGTGCTCCTTATTCTCGTGTACATCTGTTCTTCTGTTTTAACGGAGTGTTCCTAGTGCTCCTCAATCTAGTATGCATCTGTTCTTCTGTTTGAACGGAGTGTTCCTAGTGCTCCTCAATCTAGTATGCATCTGTTCTTCTATTTTAACGGAGTGTTTCTAGTGCTCCTCAATCTAGTATGCATCTGTTCTTCTGTTTGAACGGAGTGTTCTTAGTGCTCCTCAATCTAGTATGCATCTGTTCTTCTGTTTGAACGGAGTGTTCCTAGTGCTCCTCAATCTAGTATGCATCTGTTCTTCTATTTGAACGGAGTGTTCCTAGTGCTCCTCAATCTAGTATGCATCTGTTCTTCTATCTAAACGGAGTGTTCCTAGTGCTCCTCAATCTAGTATGCATCTGTTCTTCTGTTGAAATGAAGCGTTTCTAGTGCTCCCCAATCTAGTATGCATCTATTCTTCTATTTGAACGGAGTGTTCCTAGTGCTCCTTATTCTAGTATGCATATGTTCTTCTATTTGAACGGAGCGTTCCTAGTGCTCCTCAATCTAGTATGCATCTGTTCTTCTGTTGAAATGAAGCGTTCCTAGTGCTCTTTAATCTAGTATGCATCTGTTCTTCTATTTGAACGGAGTGTTCCTAGTGCTCTTCAATCTAGTATGCATCTGTTCTTCTATTTGAACGGAGTGTTCCTAGTGCTCCTCAATCTAGTATGCATCTGTTCTTCTGTTTGAACGGAGTGTTCCTAGTGCTCCTCAATCTAGTATGCATATGTTCTTCTATTTGAACGGAGTGTTCCTTTTGCTCCTCAATCTAGTATGCATCTGTTCTTCTGTTGAAATGAAGCGTTCCTAGTGCTCCTTATTCTAGTATGCATCTGTTCTTCTATTTGAACGGAGTGTTCCTAGTGCTCCTCAATCTAGTATGCATCTGTTCTTCTATTTGAACGGAGTGTTCCTAGTGCTCCTCAATCTAGTTTGCATCTGTTCTTCTATTTGAACGGAGCGTTCCTATTGCTCCTCAATCTAGTATGCATCTGTACTTCTGTTTGAACGGAGTGTTCCTAGTGCTCCTCAATCTAGTATGCATCTGTTCTTCTGTTTGAACGGAGTGTTCCTAGTGCTCCTCAATCTAGTATGCATCTGTTCTTCTTTTTGGACGGAGCGTTCCTAGTGCTCCTCAATCTCGTATGCATCTGTTCTTATATTTGAACGGAGTGTTCCTAGTGCTCCCCAATCTAGTATGCATCTGTTCTTCTGTTTGAACGGAGTGTTCCTAATGCTCCTCAATCTATTATGCTTCTGTTCTTCTGTTTAAACGGAGTGTTCCTAGTGCTCCTTATTCTAGTGTGCATCTGTTCTTCTGTTTTAACGGAGTGTTCCTAGTGCTCCTCAATCTAGTATGCATCTGTTCTTCTGTTTGAACGGAGCGTTCCTAGTGCTCCTTATTCTAGTATGCATCTGTTCTTCTATTTGGACGGAGTGTTCCTAGAGCTCCTCAATCTTGTATGCATCTGTTCTTCTGTTTGAACGGAGTGTTTCTAGTGCTCCTCAATCTAGTATGCATCTGTTCTCTTGTTTGAACGGAGTGTTCTTAGTGCTCCTCAATCTAGTATGCATCATCCGTTCTTTTATTTGAACGGAGTGTTCCTATTGCTCCTCAATCTAGTATGCATCTGTTCTTCTGTTTGAACGGAGTGTTCTTAGTGCTCCTCAATCTAGTATGCATCTGTTCTTCTGTTTGAACGGAGTGTTCCTAGTGCTCCTCAATCTAGTTTGCATCTGTTCTTCTATTTGAACGAAGTGTTCCTATTGCTCCTCAATCTAGTTTGCATCTGTTCTTCTATTTGAACGGAGTGTTCCTAGTGCTCCATATTCTAGTATGCATATGTTCTTCTATTTGAACGGAGTGTTCCTAGTGCTCTTCAATCTAGTATGCATCTGTTCTTCTATTTGAACGGAGTGTTCCTAGTGCACCTCAATCGAGTTTGCATCTGTTCTTCTATTTGAACGGAGTGTTCCTAGTGCTCCTCAATCTAGTATGCATCTGTTCTTTTATTTGAACGGAGTGTTCCTAGTGCTCCTCAATCTAGTATGCATCTGTTCTTCTATTTGAACGGAGTGTTCCTAGCTAGTGCTCCTTAATCTAGTATGCATCTGTTCTTCTATTTGAACGGAGTGTTCCTAGCTAGTTCTCCTTAATCTAGTATGCATCTGTTCTTCTGTTTGAACGGAATGTTCCTAGTGCAACTCAATCTAGTATGTATCTGTTCTTCTATTAGAACAGAGTGTTCCTAGTGCTCCTCAATCTAGTATGCATCTGTTCTACTTTTTGAACGGAGTGTTCCTAGCTAGTGCTCCTCAATCTAGTATGCATATGTTCTTCTGTTTGAACGGATTGTTCCTAGTGCTCCTCAATCTAGTATGCATCTGTTATTCTATTTGAACGGAGCGTTCCTAGTGCTCCTCAATCTAGTATGCATCTGTTCTTCTATTTGAACGGAGTGTTCCTAGTGCTCCTCAATCTAGTATGCATCTGTTATTCTATTTGAACGGAGCGTTCCTAGTGCTCCTCAATCTAGTATGCATCTGTTATTCTATTTGAACGGAGCGTTCCTAGTGCTCCTTAATCTAGTATGCATCTGTTCTTCTATTTGAACAGAGTGTTCCTAGTGCTCCTCAATCTAGTATGCATCTGTTCTTCTATTTGAACGGAGTGTTCCTAGTGCTCCTCAATCTAGTATACATCTGTTCTTCTATTTGAACGGAGTGTTCCTATTGCTCCTCAATCTAGTATGCATCTGTTCTTCTATTTGAACGGAGTGTTCGTAGTGCTCCTCAATCTAGTATGCATCTGTTCTTCTGTATGAACGGAGTGTTCTTAGTGCTCCCCAATCTAGTATGCATCTGTTCTTCTGTTTAAACGGAGTGTTCCTAGTGCTCCTCAATCTAGTATGCATCTGTTCTTCTGTTTGAACGGAGTGTTCCTAGTGCTCCTCAATCTAGTATGCATATGTTCTTCTATTTGAACGGAGTGTTCCTTTTGCTCCTCAATCTAGTATGCATCTGTTCTTCTGTTGAAA
This sequence comes from Mytilus trossulus, assembly GCF_036588685.1. Lineage (NCBI taxonomy): Eukaryota > Metazoa > Mollusca > Bivalvia > Mytilida > Mytilidae > Mytilus > Mytilus trossulus. Next base: position 59,430,528 of record NC_086384.1, read on the forward strand.
TGAAGCGTTCCTAGTGCTCCTTATTCTAGTATGCATCTGTTCTTCTATTTGAACGGAGTGTTCCTAGTGCTCCTCAATCTAGTATGCATCTGTTCTTCTATTTGAACGGAGTGTTCCTAGTGCTCCTCAATCTAGTTTGCATCTGTTCTTCTATTTGAACGGAGTGTTCCTAGTGCTCCTTATTCTAGTATGCATATGTTCTTCTATTTGAACGGAGTGTTCCTAGTGCTCTTCAATCTAGTATGCATCTGTTCTTCTATTTGAACGGAGTGTTCCTAGTGCTCCTCAATCGAGTTTGCATCTGTTCTTCTATTTGAACGGAGTGTTCCTAGTGCTCCTCAATCTAGTATGCATCTGTTCTTTTATTTGAACGGAGTGTTCCTAGTGCTCCTCAATCTAGTATGCATCTGTTCTTCTATTTGAACGGAGTGTTCCTAGCTAGTGCTCCTTAATCTAGTATGCATCTGTTCTTCTATTTGAACGGAGTGTTCCTAGCTAGTTCTCCTTAATCTAGTATGCATCTGTTCTTCTGTTTGAACGGAATGTTCCTAGTGCAACTCAATCTAGTATGTATCTGTTCTTCTATTTGAACAGAGTGTTCCTAGTGCTCCTCAATCTAGTATGCATCTGTTCTACTTTTTGAACGGAGTGTTCCTAGCTAGTGCTCCTCAATCTAGTATGCATATGTTCTTCTGTTTGAATGGATTGTTCCTAGTGCTCCTCAATCTAGTATGCATCTGTTATTCTATTTGAACGGAGCGTTCCTAGTGCTCCTCAATCTAGTATGCATCTGTTCTTCTATTTGAACGGAGTGTTCCTAGTGCTCCTCAATCTAGTATGCATCTGTTATTCTATTTGAACGGAGCGTTCCTAGTGCTCCTCAATCTAGTATGCATCTGTTATTCTATTTGAACGGAGCGTTCCTAGTGCTCCTTAATCTAGTATGCATCTGTTCTTCTATTTGAACAGAGTGTTCCTAGTGCTCCTCAATCTAGTATGCATCTGTTCTTCTATTTGAACGGAGTGTTCCTAGTGCTCCTCAATCTAGTATGCATCTGTTCTTCTATTTGAACGGAGTGTTCCTATTGCTCCTCAATCTAGTATGCATCTGTTCTTCTATTTGAACGGAGTGTTCGTAGTGCTCCTCAATCTAGTATGCATCTGTTCTTCTGTATGAACGGAGTGTTCTTAGTGCTCCCCAATCTAGTATGCATCTGTTCTTCTGTTTAAACGGAGTGTTCCTAGTGCTCCTCAATCTAGTATGCATCTGTTCTTCTATTTGAACGGAGTGTTCCTAGTGCTCCTCAATCTAGTATGCATCTTTTCTTCTATTTGAACGGAGTGTTCCTAGTGCTCCTCAATCTAGTATGCAGCTGTTCTTCTATTTAAACGGAAATATATATTGGATTATGTAGATTATTTACGTGCAATATATTCAACAACAATCAGAAGGAGCGTACTGCTTTAATGAAATGTATAATTAAATAGCACGAGACTTTTTGATGTTTATTTAATCAGAAAAAAGTCATATCCTAGACCGAATAAAGAATTAACGAGGGTAATACACGAACGTACCGGTTAAAGAGTTGAAGACAGTATAAATCAAAACAAAGATATCAATAGAAGTTCTAGGCTTTCTTCTAATTGTCTTTTTTCCTTTATTATGCTGTTATGTAAATACGATCGTTCTTTGATAGTAAAGTGTTTTATTATTATATGATCGTCTTGGTGTGCTACACCTCTATCATATCTTATTATAAATACTGCGTTCTGACTGCGGACTTTATAAAATGACTTCCATTACTATGGAATCACCAGAAATTAAAAGATTGGAAATAATCCCAATCTTGATAAAACCTGGCAGAAATGTGATATAGGAGCAGTTAGTGAAAGAAAAAAAGACAGCAGATACAAACGATACAATCAAAACACTCAAGTTAAAGAAACCCGTACAATGCAAGACAAAAAACAACAACAAAAAAACAATGAAAAGTTTAACTAGTCCCATTTTAAGAATATAAAGAATGACAACACTTACTTGTATAAAATTGAGAATGGAAATTTAGGAATGAGTCAATGTAACAATAACCCATCCAAAGAGTATAAAACAGCCTAAAGCCATGAACGGGTCATCTACACAGCGAGAAAATCCCACACGCTGAGTCGGGATCAGCTGGCCCCTAACAAAAAATGTGTAATAGTTCTGTGAAAATGGACGTCACCCAAAACTCCAAAAGATATTTATAAATTAACTTAAATGCAATAAAAACATATGTATATGCATGCATGTACATGTACAATATTACAACAGCTTAATTGCGTTGAATTCATTAGTGTAGCCGATATTTATATCGTATGTGTATATAGGTTAATTTTTCTGTATTGCCTTTTTTTTTTTTTTTGTGTTTAATCTATTCCGAAGACCTTTAATAAATGGTATCCAGTACAAAACACAAATAACAGTTAAATCCTTGTTTACAATCGATTCTTTGCGTGTTCACAGTGATTGCTTTCCATGTAGGAGCTGTATATCGGTTCAAGCGGTTCTCTATTTACTTGCTTATCTCTTGGGTCCCTTTTACAAATTACTCCTCTCTAGTGCAATATCAATCTGATATTTGTTCAATATATACATGTGTATGTTTTATGTTTTACCTGAAGTTCACCTAAATGTCTAATGTTTATAAGTTTGTTTTTAGCGTGCCTGATGAGATTTATTGAAGAATCTGTATTTATCATTCAGTAATTATAGTATCCTCCCCTATGATTTAGTGTCTAGTAATTAGATTAGTCTGATCGTGGTTGAACTCTGCTGTTCTATTATGACTAATGTCCATTGGTCACTGAGAAGTTATACAAGACATTAACAGTAGACTTAAGTTTATTAAAGAAATCAATCACAGAATACGTAAAACTGGTCTGTAACGATAAAGTTCGTAACAATAAAATTCGTTGAAATGTTTTGTTTGAGTTAAAATATTTATGTTGTGGAAATTATATAAACACAGTGTTACTTTTTTTTTGTTCTATTTTGTTGTTCAGTTGTTGTTTTTTTTTGTGTATGGATTTGGATTTCAGGATTTTGTTGTACATGTATTTTGTTGTTTAGTTGTTTTTTTGTTTTTTTCTATAGATTTGGCGTTATATATATTGTTGTATTTTGTTGTTTAAGTGTTGGTTTTTTTTCTATGGATTTAGCATTAGAGATATATAATATTGTTGTAATTTGTTGTTTTGTTATTTTTTCTATAGATTTGGCATTAAAGATATTGTTGTATTTTGTTGTTTAGTTGTTGTTGTTGTTTTTCTATAGATTTGGCGTTATAGATATTGTTGTATTTTGTTGTATAGTTGTTGTTGTTTTTTCTATCGTTTGACGTTATAGATATTGTTGTATTTTGTTGTTTAGTTGTTGTGGTTTTTCTATAGATTTGGTGTTATAGATATTGTTGTATTTTGTTGTTTAGTTGTTTTTGTTTTTTCTAATGATTTGACGTTAAAGATATTGTTGTATTTTGTTGTTTAGTTGTTGTGTTTTTTTTCTGTAGATTTGGCGTTATATATATTGTTGTATTTTGTTGTTGTTTTTTCTGTAGATTTGGCGTTATAGATATTGTTGTATTTTGTTGTTTAGTTGTTATTGTTATTTTTTCTATAGATTTGGCGTTATAGATATTTTCTGCGTTTGTGTAGCTTTTAAAAACATTTTAAAAACATCTTTGATTATTTTCAAGTTAATAAACCTCTATCGGTGCTTTGCTTTTGCGCCAATTGGCATTTCATTTGCGCCAAAAAAATCTTTCATTTGCGCCACAAACCATACTTCATTTGCGCCAAAAACTAAATCGTTCATTTGCACCAATATAACAGGTAAGTACAGGTAAATACATGTAGATACAGGTATTATAGTATAAAACAAAACATTTTCAAAAAGTCTTTTAATAATAAATAAAGTTTTAAACATATTTCTCGGAAATCAGTTTTCATAAAATCATACAAGTTAATATGCTTAAACATCGATAAAATCATACAAGTAATGTTAAAACCTGAATAAAACCTTGGTAAAATCATGAAAGTAAAGACTATGTCCATCTTGACACCTCACACTGGACTAGTCATGTGAACACTATATATATAATTATAACCTTAGGCCGTGTTCACACCAAACGCCGTGTAGAGTAAACATGTTTACAATTAGTTTAGTGTAGTGTACACTGGTTTCACATTACATTTGTTCACATCTATACACCTTGTTTAGCTACCTGTACATAAGAATAGTTCCCACTTGTAAACTATTTGTCATTTAAATGTTCATTACGTAGAACTGAATTCAAAATGTTTGGACAATTTTTCTAGCGGTACGGGAACAACAATTTGACTTCAAAAGGGGGGTGGGGATGGGAATGGAAATATTCCGTTCCCTAATTTGATATAAAAAAAATGGTCATACAGATGATAAAAAAAATATTCTGAATCAAGAGTTTCCCCATACATTATAGTGTTAAATATTGAAAACAATGTATTTGATCACCAGCATCGAAAAAAAAGTAATAAAAACGTATGCGCGAAAAAAAAATTGACTCAGATAAAAAAAAAAAATAACCCTCCCCCTTTTTTAAGTTAAGTGGTTGCTACTTTATGAAAGCCATTTTTATAATTTGCAGTAGTTAGAATATATTAGAGATGTCTCGATTACGCATTAGAAAACGTTAGCCGCAGCAGCGTGCTGACAGCCGAAAAAAAGGATTGAGATATTAGGGATCACGACATTTTTATCTTTTCTGTTTGTTTCAAATAGTATTTTTTCTCCAAGGAGTATTGGTAAAAGAATAGGGTAAGGGTTTTTTTTAATTTATTTTACGTGTTATTTAACGGATCTGAGATACTAGATAAACATATCATTTACCTCACACTTTTTTTTGTCATGTATTTATGCGTGAATCGTTGTTTGAGTAAAGACCAGTGGCAAATATTTCTGTGTACGTCAAGTTAATTCGGGAAGATATTTTCAAATGAATTAGGCAGCAACTATTTACTTCATTTTTGGGGGAGGGGAGGAGGAGCGGGGGGGGGGGGGGGGGGGGAGGGGCTATTGATTTTTTACAGGACAAATTTTGGTGACAAGTTGAAATCAATTTAAGCATTATATATAGTGGCAGCTAAGGTTGAAGCAAACAAAAAAAATCCAGGGCCAAAAACGGGAAACATTTTTGTTTCCAATACAAAATCCATAGCTCTCCACCCCCACCCCTTACCTTCATGTTTTAAACTCAACTATAATAGCCCCCCCCCCCCCCCCCCCGGAAAATCAATTGGTTGCTGCCTTATGGGTTCGGCAATGATGCTGCTTTGAGTCTTGATCAGGAGTTAAGAAAGTACGTTATTATTTTTTTTTAAATCTGTAAAATTTAGACAACAATTTCTGTAAGACAAGAACTATACTAATAATTATCAAAAAGTAGCAATTTTACTCAAAAATAGTTTGCTCCTTAAATATATACACGGTAAAACTAATGTCCTAAATGCCTGTTGTGTGTACACTTAACTTAGGCCGTGTTCACATTGACCTAAATTCGGTGTTGTGTTAGTGTAACTCACACGTAAACTAAACACAATTGCGTTCCCATTGATAAAACTCAATGTTTACATGTAGTTTAAATCATGTTTTACCTACACACAGTCGATAGTCGATGTAGGCCTTGTGTAGGTTAAGTGTACACAAAACTAGGCAATTAGGACATTAGTTTTATTGTGTATATATTTAAGGAGGAAACTATTTTTGAGTAAAATTGATATTTTTGATAATTATTAGTTGTCTAAATTTTACAGATTTTTTTTTGTTAAAAGAATTTAACGTACTTTATTAACCCCTAACCAAGACTCAATGCAGCATCATTGCCGAACCCACAAGGCAGCAACCAATTGATTTTCGGAAGGGGGGCTATTATAAATGAAAATGCTTCTAGTTTTTGGCCCTGAAAAAAACATTGTTTGTTTCACCCTCAGCTGCCACTATATATAATGCTAAAATTGATTTCGACTTGTCACCAAAATTTGTCCTGAAAAAAATCAATAGCTCACGCCCCCTCCCCCTCCACAAAAAATGAAGTAAATAGTTGCTGCCTAATTCATTTGAAAAGGTCTTTTCGAATCGAATTGACGTACACAGAAATATTCGCCACTGGTCTTTACTCAAAAATCGATCCACGCATAAATGCATGACTAAAAAAAGTGTGAGGTAAATGATATGTTTGTCTAGTATCTCAGATCCGTTAAATAACACGTAAAATAAATTAAAAAAACGTTTCCCTATTCCTTAACCAAATACTCCTTGGAGAAGAAATGCTATTTGAAACGAACAGAAAAGATAAAAATGTAGTGATCCCTAATATCTCAATCCTTTTTTTCGGCTGTAAGCACGCGGTTGCAGCTAAAGTTTTCTAATGCGTTATGATATCGAGATATCTCGAGTATATTCAAACTACTGCAAATTTTAAAAATGGCTTTCATAAAGTAGCAACCACTTTACTTTAAAAAAGGGGGAGGGTTATTTTTTTTTTTATCTGAGTCAGATTTTTTTCGCGCGTACGTTTTTATTCCTTTTTTTCGATGCTGGTGATCAAATACTTTTTTTTCAATGTTTAACACTATAATGTATGGGGAAACTCTTGATTCAGAATATTTTTGTTTATCATCTGTATGACCATATTTTTTTTTATCAAATTGGGGATCGGAATATTTCCATTCCCATCCCCCATCCCCCTTTTGAAGTCAAATGGTTGTTCCCTTATCGGTAGAAAAATTTTCCAAAAATTTTGAATTCAGTTCTACGTAATGAACATTTAAATGACAAATAGTTTACAAGTGGGAACAAATCTTATGTACAGGTAGATAAACAAGGTGTATAAATGTGAACAAATGTAATGTGAAACCAGTGTACCCTACACTAAACTAATTGTAAACATGTTTACTCTACACGGCGTTTGGTGTGAACACGGCCTTACACAAGGCCTACATTGACTATCGACTGTGTGTAGATAAAACATGATTTAAACTACATGTAAACATTGAGTTTTATCAATGGGAACGCAATTGTATTTAGTTTACGTGTGAGTTACACTAACACAACACCGAATGTAGGTCAATGTGAACACGCCCTTAGTGACTCTCAGTTTTGTATTAGAAATGAGTTTGAACTCACACATATATCCAGGGAAGTTATGTTCAAACAAAAAACAAAATAAATCGTAAATAATATTTAACTTTTCCGTTATATTACCTGTCATACCTGTAAAATGGCGCAAATGAAGGTTGTTTTTTTTTGGCGCAAATGATATGTAACCTTGAGGCGCAAATGAAAGGTTTGATTTTTTAAAGATTGGCGCAAATGAAATGCGCCCACCTCTATACAACATTTATTTGAACCGATATCGAACACAAGTATAGGTTACAGACAAAACAATTCTTTCCTTAGCGCCATCGCTAGAAAGAAAACACAGACAGACAAACAATAGTGCACAAAACACAAGGCTGAAAACTTTATACTAAGCAACACGACCCCGTCCCACCCCCCCCTAATAAAAAAAAATAATAAGAAACACACAAAACACACCCCGTATTAAGTCTTATTTGGTAGGTAAAAATCGGGGAAAAGAGGATGGAATTATAGCTTCGACAGTTGGAACATATCGCTATCATATTTAAAACTGATATTTCACATCGGTCAACCAACTCGTGATAGGATCCGTTAATTTGAAGTATTGTGTAACTGTCAGAGATGACATTTGAAATTCTTTCAAAAGAATTACAAGCGTTTTTATATTATTAATCTGTTCGTTTATTATATAGTTTCGTTACGTTTTTAACTGTTCAAAAAAACATTCAAAACGAAACATGACAAAAAAAGAGCTGTTTTCTTGTGAATAAACATGACAATTTTCATATGTGTTAGCACTAGTATGCAGATCATACACGGTGAAAAATAATAGTCCAGGCGGATAATAAAATACCTGGTGAAAAATGATAGTCCACAGTGTATATAAAGTGCGAATCCAGCTAGTTCATTTTTACTGTTATATGCGGGTATTTCTATTGTAGAATAAAGGATCATGGGAAAACTGTATTTGTTTACGTTTTGAAAATATCAAGTTAAAGGATTTTAAGTTAAGTTTTAACATATTTTCATTGTGATATGTCTTTATAATAAACAAACATAGCATTAAAGTTGAAATAAGTGTTATAAAAGCATCATAATATAGCATGTCGATTATTGAAAGCGATCCATTTTAACTATAGATGCGATGAATTATCACTGTTAGTGCAGTCATTATTAATGTAGAATTTTCAAAGATGCGAGGAATTTTTATTGTAGAATTATGTGATAAATGCACTTGCAACAAATGAAAAAAAAACTTAGTTGATGACTTTAGGATTTATGAAACATGTATTTTCAAATTGAAATACAAACTCCTCATTCATTCTTCATCAAATATATAGCTTTTCAAACTTGTAACAAAAGCGATTCTCAAAATGTCATATTGTATTCTTCAGATTACGTTTCTCCTTGATTTTAACTTATATAGGGAATCACTGGAAGGTTACAGCAGCGGGCCCTCTTAGGCAGTCAGTGGGCCCCTACTTATGAAAAATTCTAGATCCGCGAATGGATACTACCGCAGAGGTAAAACCATGCACATTTGGGTTATTGTACGCATGCTACAATTCATTTTCGTGATTTTACACCCTTTGGAACTTTATGTGGGCTATTTCAGCAACTAGGCAAACAAATCCCCAAACTAGATACACGGTTAGATTCAGCATGTCAACGAATTCCAAATATCTATATTAAAGGACTTTTGTCTATAAATTTGGACCCCACAAAATTGAAAAAGGGACCAAAAATATATAAAAAAATGCATGCATCGGATACATTTGTTCTTGAAGGCATGACTGCAACAATAGGATGAATATACAAAAATATCTTATTCTTGGGTCTCATTGGGGGGTTCTGATCCCGGATCCCACTTACTGTTTTGTCAGATTCCCGTATTCAGCTTATTGTTTTGTCAGATTCCCGTATCCCGCTTATACTATGCAGTTCTAATTTTTATCCGTGTCCCGCTAGACTTCATTTCCCGTTTTTCACTACACAATCATTTGACTTTCACCTGTCACGCTAGCAAAAAATCGGCAATCCGGCGTGACGCTTATACCCAAATGCGACCCACTATTTTACTCTATTTTGACTCATATTAAGCCCATTATAAATATATTAAAAAAGTAGCGTAGATTTTTTTTATCCCTTTTTATCTCGTCTCGTTTCGTTTTTGAGCCATATATAGATGTCGTATGTGACAATGAGACAACTCTCCATCCGAGTCACAATTTATAAAAGTAGACCATTATACGTCAAAATACGGTCTTCAACATGAAGTCTTGGCTCACACCGAACAGCAAGTTATAAAGGGCTCCAGTGTAAAACCTTTTAAACGGGAAAACAAAGGTGCAATCTATATCAAGATGTACGTAATTAGTGGTGAAGTGTCATGGAAATGGATAAAAAAATAAGGATAAAGATCCCTATACGCTTTATAAGAAACTAAATGGAATACATTTGAAATTAATGTTATTTCTATTGAATTTATTAGAGTGTTTTAAAACCAAACTTTCCTCCGTAAGTTAATTTTTATCAAATCTTTCTCTTACTTTATCTATTTTTTTAGCAAGTCGGCTAAATTAGGGCTTTACAGCTAATTTCCTAATGCATGTACAGCAAAACTTTGATTGGCTTGCTTTGTTTGTATAATTGTTTATACAAACTTTGTAAATAAGATTGACATTTTTAAACAATATGAATAGGCATAGTTTAACCTGTATTTTTAATATTTGAATTAAATTGGGTGTTATCATAATGATTATCAAATAAAAAAAAGCAAGCAAATCAACTAAAGTCTTGCTCTACATGCTTAAAGAAATGAGCTGTAATAGATAAAATAAAATAAAATTATACAGTGAAAATGCACCGCATATACAATAATAATGATTCGCTCCACAGTGAAAATGAAAGAAAAGTATCATTATTCGACAATAAACATGACTAGCATTACGAAATCATCATAGTGGAATTTAGTTAAATATGAAGAAACTGAATGACATAACATATTCTACGTTATACAACTTTAATAATTGTATTAAAATGAATATTTTTTACTGCAACAACATCTAACCTGTTAGTTATAAAGCACCTGCACGATCTGTTCGTGAAATGTCCTAAATATTCACCTATTTTGGTATATATTTCACAACTGGATGGCTTTAGGCGCGATAAAACCCCGCTCGCATCTCTTACTTTGTTTTTTTAGTATTATGTATTTCTGAACATATACATTTAAACTAATTTTCTTGATTTTCTTCAAAAATTAAAAAAAGTTCGTCTGTTTATTTATCATTCTACAGTAGACATTTATGGCATATACAGTAAAAATGATATTTTAGGATCCGCACTTTACATACACTGGTCCAGGCTGGAAAAAAAATACATGGTGAAAAATGATAGCCCAGGCGGCTAATAAAATACATGGTGAAAAATAATAGTCCAGGCGGATAATAAAATACATGGTGAAACATAATAGTCCAGGCGGATAATAAAATACATGGTGAAACATAATAGTCCAGGCGGATAATAAAATACATGGTGAAACTTAATAGTCCAGGCGGATAATAAAATACATGGTGAAACATAATAGTCCAGGCTGATAATAAAATACATGGTGAAACATAATAGTCCAGGCGGATAATAAAATACATGGTGAAACATAATAGTCCAGGCGGATAATAAAATACATGGTGAAACATAATAGTCCAGGCGGATAATAAAATACATGGTGAAACATAATAGTCCAGGCGGATAATAAAATACATGGTGAAAAATAATAGTCCAGGCAGATAATAAAATACATGGTGAAAAATAATAGTCCAGGCGGATAATAAAATACATGGTGAAACATAATAGTCCAGGCGGATTATAAAATACCTGGTGAAAAATAATAGTCCAGTACTAAACTATTCGTCAAAGGTGACCTATTCTGCACACAGTCGAAGGTCTCGTCTGTATAAACTTCTGTCTATTTAATAGAAGTGATATGACGATGCTGTTATAGTCTTGTCGTTGGTTTTACATTTTTTGCATTTTAGGACAGTTTATAGTTTTTGGTTTAGGTCCTTGTTAAAGGCGAAACATACCAGATTGTTAAATCCACACAAAACTCATGTTTATTTTCGTTTACTCCTTTTATTTATACTTCTTGTTCATTTAAATTAATAAAGGTGTCAATCTTAGTTAACATATAAAAATAACTTGACATAAAAAAAAATGACAATATATCATGGCCTTGTCAGGGGAAAATGTTTTATTGCGCAATAATATTGAGCGAACATAATTCAATCTGAAATTTCAATTAATCAGGGACGATCTTCCCTTTAAATTAAAAGAACACGCGAGAATCTCAGACAATTTCCGTAAGAAATTTTCTACATACTAGTGAGAAGGGAAGTATGATGGGTAAAAAACACAGAATCGTGATCAATGAAGAAAAGTGAAAAATTTGGTCTCATAACTGTGTGTACTCCTCACGGCATAGAATTTAATTTTAATGGATAAAGTGAATATGAATTTATCAACTTAAATTATCTGACAAGGTTAATATGTTGAATTGAGGTCGAGAAAGATTATCTATTCATTAGATTCATTATCGCTCGGAAGAGTATATAATGTTGAGTAATTCATCAAATGAGTAAGATTGATATTAAAACAACATCAGTTATCTGAAACAGAGACCCTAACCCTAATCCCAGAGGTCATACAACATCAGTTATCTGAAACAGAGACCTCTAACCCTAATCCCAGGGGTCATACAACATCAGTTATCTGAAACAGACACCTCTAACCCTAATCCCAGGGGTCATACAACATCAGTTATCTGAAACAGACACCTCTAACCCTAATCCCAGGGGTCATACAACATCAGTTATCTGAAACAGACACCTCTAACCCTAATCCCAGAGGTCATACAACATCAGTTATCTGAAACAGAGACCTCTAACCCTAATCCCAGGGGTCATACAACATCAGTTATCTGAAACAGACACCTCTAACCCTAATCCCAGGGGTCATACAACATCAGTTATCTGAAACAGAGACCTCTAACCCTAATCCCAGGGGTCATACAACATCAGTTATCTGAAACAGAGACCCTAACCCTAATCCCAGGGGTCATACAACATCAGTTATCTGAAACAGACACCTCTAACCCTAATCCCAGGGGTCATACAACATCAGTTATCTGAAACAGAGACCCTAACCCTAATCCCAGGGGTCATACAACATCAGTTATCTGAAACAGACACCTCTAACCCTAATCCCAGGGGTCATACAACATCAGTTATCTGAAACAGAGACCCTAACCCTAATCCCAGGGGTCATACAACATCAGTTATCTGAAACAGAGACCCTAACCCTAATCCCAGGGGTCATACAACATCAGTTATCTGAAACAGACACCTCTAACCCTAATCCCAGGGGTCATACAACATCAGTTATCTGAAACAGACACCTCTAACCCTAATCCCAGGGGTCATACAACATCAGTTATCTGAAACAGACACCTCTAACCCTAATCCCAGAGGTCATACAACATCAGTTATCTGAAACAGACACCTCTAACCCTAATCCCAGGGGTCATACAACATCAGTTATCTGAAACAGAGACCCTAACCCTAATCCCAGGGGTCATACAACATCAGTTATCTGAAACAGAGACCCTAACCCTAATCCCAGGGGTCATACAACATCAGTTATCTGAAACAGAGACCCTAACCCTAATCCCAGGGGTCATACAACATCAGTTATCTGAAACAGAGACCCTAACCCTAATCCCAGAGGTCATACAACATCAGTTATCTGAAACAGACACCTCTAACCCTAATCCCAGGGGTCATACAACATCAGTTATCTGAAACAGAGACCCTAACCCTAATCCCAGAGGTCATACAACATCAGTTATCTGAAACAGACACCTCTAACCCTAATCCCAGGGGTCATACAACATCAGTTATCTGAAACAGAGACCCTAACCCTAATCCCAGGGGTCATACAACATCAGTTATCTGAAACAGACACCTCTAACCCTAATCCCAGGGGTCATACAACATCAGTTATCTGAAACAGAGACCCTAACCCTAATCCCAGAGGTCATACAACATCAGTTATCTGAAACAGACACCTCTAACCCTAATCCCAGGGGTCATACAACATCAGTTATCTGAAACAGACACCTCTAACCCTAATCCCAGGGGTCATACAACATCAGTTATCTGAAACAGACACCTCTAACCCTAATCCCAGGGGTCATACAACATCAGTTATCTGAAACAGACACCTCTAACCCTAATCCCAGGGGTCATACAACATCAGTTATCTGAAACAGACACCTCTAACCCTAATCCCAGGGGTCATACAACATCAGTTATCTGAAACAGACACCTCTAACCCTAATCCCAGGGGTCATACAACATCAGTTATCTGAAACAGACACCTCTAACCCTAATCCCAGAGGTCATACAACATCAGTTATCTGAAACAGACACCTCTAACCCTAATCCCAGGGGTCATACAACATCAGTTATCTGAAACAGACACCTCTAACCCTAATCCCAGGGGTCATACAACATCAGTTATCTGAAACAGACACCTCTAACCCTAATCCCAGGGGTCATACAACATCAGTTATCTGAAACAGACACCTCTAACCCTAATCCCAGGGGTCATACAACATCAGTTATCTGAAACAGACACCTCTAACCCTAATCCCAGGGGTCATACAACATCAGTTATCTGAAACAGACACCTCTAACCCTAATCCCAGGGGTCATACAACATCAGTTATCTGAAACAGACACCTCTAACCCTAATCCCAGGGGTCATACAACATCAGTTATCTGAAACAGACACCTCTAACCCTAATCCCAGAGGTCATACAACATCAGTTATCTGAAACAGACACCTCTAACCCTAATCCCAGGGGTCATACAACATCAGTTATCTGAAACAGACACCTCTAACCCTAATCCCAGGGGTCATACAACATCAGTTATCTGAAACAGACACCTCTAACCCTAATCCCAGGGGTCATACAACATCAGTTATCTGAAACAGACACCTCTAACCCTAATCCTAGGGGTAATGCAATACGTTCTTTAATGTTCTTAAACCAAATATTCTTAAAAACCCGAATTATGATGACCTAACTTCAATATGTTGTTGTTTATTAAAGTTTACTACAGTGTTGGCATTTGCCGTTGGTTTTTATAATTTCACATAATTTCAAGATGTCTTGTGAAGAAATTATAGATTGAGTTTTAAGTATGTCCAGTGACAAACACTTCATGAAAATACTAATCCGTTTACATATGAACCGTGTTCGTTCTTCTAGTCTTGTTCTCAAAATATCTGAAATACAGATAAAATAGTTATTGTGTAACAAAATTAAAACAAAGTAAAAGAACTCAGTAAAAGAATGATGCATTGACACATTTAACCTATAGCTACAAAAGTTCAAAAAGTCAATGCGCTTCAGATATTAATTTATTTCCTTTTCCAAGTGCACGTGCACGTGGCAATCGACAAACCTAGTAAAGAGTCAGTAAATTCTAGTTTAAATAAGTAATGCAATATTTGTGTGGAAATTATTGTTCAATGTAATAACGTTTATATTGTAAATAAATATTAATATAGTAGAATGATTTTCTCCAAGGAATGATGAAAGGTTAGGCATACGAACATAAAACATAATTTATTACACAATATTTGCATATGATATTGCCATTATTGATATTTATGTTTAAACTGATGAATTAAAAGTTGCTGCAAAAATTATAGATATAATTTATTAATTGTACTGTTCCAAATTTGATAAGTTGTGGTACGTTTGGTTAGAGATATAGTTTATTAATTGTACTGTTCCAAACTTGATAAGTTGTGGTACGTTTGGTTATATATATAATTTATTAATTGTACTGTTCCAAACTTGATAAGTTGTGGTACGTTTGGTTAGAGATATAGTTTATTAATTGTACTGTTCCAAACTTGATAAGTTGTGGTACGTTTGGTTATATATATAATTTATTAATTGTACTGTTCCAAACTTGATAAGTTGTGGTACGTTTGGTTATAGATATAGTTTATTAATTGTACTGTTCCAAATTTGATAAGTTGTGGTACGTTTGGTTAGAGATATAATTTATTAATTGTACTGTTCCAAACTTGATAAGTTGTGGTACGTTTGGTTATAGATATAATTTATTGATTGTACTGTTCCAAACTTGATAAGTTGTGGTACGTTTAGTGAGTAGAAGCATTGCGGTTAATGTTTATGTTATCAATTATTCCTTTTGATGCACGTAACTTGTATCTAAAACTACAAAATTCTTTCAATCTAAACGATTACATGAAAGAAAAATATGTAATGTTTACCCTTTATAATATTTTTTTGAAAGTCTGCTTTTATTACATGGATGTAACATATTTCCTTCTTGCGTCATTTATAAGTACGTCTAATTGAATATTTTCTTATAATTACAATCTATGTACTAAAAGATAGAATTCTATTTGCAGGCGTACATTAAAACTTTAATGGAACAATAACTAAATGTATTTAAAGTTATGAAACTCTTATGTAGGTTGTCACCACACGTTATACAGGATTATATCGAAAAATCTAGAGAAACCTCAAAACTCATTGCATTTAAAATGTAACACCGTTTGTATTTAAGATAAAATTCGTTACTTGAAATGATTGAACAAACTTTTCGATGAAATACTAAATTGTTAACCTTTTTGTTTATAAAATCAAGAGAGAGATAAATAGAGTAATATATAGTTGGATTACTCGAGAGTTTTATACTTAGTACATACAGGGACTTTCTATACTATTTCTCAGTAAAGAAAGTCCCTGGTACATATTACAAGTAAAGATCGTTTGCCCGAGCTTAGTTAGGGTTTGGAAACTTATTTTATAACATGGTTTGCTTAATACCGGCGTTTGACGTTTCCGCAAATTGGAATTACTTTTCCGGAAAAAAAAGATGACGTTTCCGAAAAAAAAAGTTTGCGTTTCCGCAAATAAATATCTTACTTTTCGGGAAAAAAATGTTACTATATTCCGGGAAAAAAATGTTACTATATTCCGGAAAAAAAATCAATTATTACTTTTCCGCAAATGATTAATTTACCTGTTGATTGAAAGCATTTATAGCCATACCACATCTTCTTTTTAATATAATAAAAACAAAATACATATTATTGCTCGTTTGCCCTAGCTTAGTTAGGGGTTGTAAACTTATTTTATAATATCGTTTGCTTAATACATATTATTGCTCGTTTGCCCTAGCTTAGTTAGGGGTTGTAAACTTATTTTATAATATCGTTTGCTTAATACATATTATAGCTGGTTTGCCCTAGCTTAGTTAGGAGTTGTAAACTTATTTTATAATATCGTTTGCTTAATACATATTATAGCTCGTTTGCCCTAGCTTAGTTAGGGGTTGTAAACTTATTTTATAATATCGTTTGCTTAATACATATTATAGCTGGTTTGCCCTAGCTTAGTTAGGGGTTGTTAATACATATTATAGCTGGTTTTCTTTGATTATCCTCTCGGTCAGGGTTAACTGGTTAGCTGATGAAGCTTAGTGTACGGCAATACTTAAAACTTCACACGTCATTTAAATAATTAATTTGTACGTTGAATATTTTTCGACATTCTTTGATTAATTATCCTACACATATTTTACCACAGATGGGAACTCTGTGTTTATTGATCTGGAAGTTATTCATCTTACTATTACTATAATACAGAACAATCAATTCAGCTATTTTATTTTCCTTGAAAAATTAATGAAACACAGGCATTTAATTCTAACTGCTAATTACAAACTTCCAATAATATCTCAAATGAGCTGTTTCGTAGCTTAACCATTGAAGCCAAATGTTTATGATAATAAAACATATTTGATTGCATATTCCCCCGGCGAAACAGGTATATAATCGATCATTGGAATAACAAAACGTATAATATGTAATGCTACAATTGTTAAGAATAAGCCATTACTGTTTGTCACTAAAGGGAATGATACAATCCGTCGAAATAAGTCCATAACTGTTCGATATCGTTACTCCATACAAAAATACAATCACTCTGAATTAGCCCACTATTGTTATGCATTGTCACTCAAGAAAACAATACAATCGTTCTGAATAAGCCCACTATCACTACTGATATACATTGTCACTCAAGAAAACCATACTATCGTTCTGAATAAGCCCACTATAACTACTGTTATACATTGTCACTCAAGAAAACCATACTATCGTTCTAAATAAGCCCACTATCACTACTGTTAAACATTGTCACTCAAAAAAACTATATTATCGTTCTTAATAAGCCGATTATCAATATTGTTATAAATTGTCACTCAAGAAAACCACAAGCTCTTTACCTTATCGATATCTGGTGGCATTATGTTGAGAACGTTTCATATTCAGCACAAGCTCTTTACCTTATCGATATCTGGTGGCATTGTGTTGAGAACGTTTCATATTCAGTACAGGCTCTTCACCTTATCAATATCTGGGGGCTTTGTGTTGAGAACGTTTCATATTCAGCACTAACTATTCACCTTATCTGTATCTGGTGACAGTAATATTGTGTTGAGAACGTTTCATATTCAGCTTAAACTCTTCACCTTATCTGTATCTGGTGGCCTTGTGTTGAGAGCGTTTCATATTCAGCACAAATTCGTTACATTATCGATATCTGGTGGCTTTGTGTTGAGAACGTTTCATATTCATTACACGCTCTTTACATTATCGACATCTCGTGGCATTGTGTAGAGAACGTTTCAGATTTAACACAAGCTCTAAACCTTATCGACATCTGGTGGCCTTGTGTTGAGAACGTTTCATATTCAGCACAAGCTCTTTACAATATCGATATCTGGTGGCATTGTGTTGAGAACGTTTCATATTCAGCACAAGCTCTTCGCCTTATCGGTATCTGGTGGCTTTGTGTTAAGAACGTTTCATTTTCAGCACAAGCTCTTTACAATATCGATATCCGGTGGCCTTGTGTTGAGAACGTTTCATATTCAGCACAAGCTCTAAACCTTATCGATATCTGGGGGCTTTCTGTTGAAAACGTTTCATATTCAGCACAAACTCTTTACATTATCGATATCTGGTGGCCTTGTGTTGAGAACGTTTCATATTCAGCACAAGCTCTTTACATTATCGATATCTAGTGGAATGGTGTTGAGAACGTTTCATATTCAGCACAAGCTCTTTACCTTATTGATATCTGGTGGCATTGTGTTGTGAACGTTTCATATTCAGCACAAGCTCTTAACATTATCGATATCTGGGGGCTTTGTGTTGAAAACGTTTTATATTCAGCAC
This sequence comes from Mytilus trossulus, assembly GCF_036588685.1. Lineage (NCBI taxonomy): Eukaryota > Metazoa > Mollusca > Bivalvia > Mytilida > Mytilidae > Mytilus > Mytilus trossulus. Next base: position 59,449,036 of record NC_086384.1, read on the forward strand.
AGGCTCTTTACATTATCGATATCTGGTGGCTTTGTGTTGAGAACGTTTCATATTTAGCACAAGTTCTTCACATTATCGATATCTGGTGGCATTGTGTTGAGAGTGTTTCATATTCAGCACAAGCGCTTTACATTATCGATATCTGGTGGCTTTGTGTTGAGAACATTTCACATTCAGCACAAGCTCTATACATTATCGATACATGGTGGCATTGTGTTGACAACGTTTCATATTCAGCACTAGCTGTTTAAATTTTCGATATCTGGTGGCATTGTGTTGATATCGTTTCATATTCAGCACAGGCCCTTTACCTGATTGATATCTGGTGGCATTGTTTTGAATACGTACATTGTATCTTAAATTTCAGAGCATGAGTTCAACCTCAGTTTTATTGAGGGATTTGTTTAGCTAAGTATTTAGTTTTTAACCGGATTTTTGTGACAAAAATGTCGGTTATTGATTTGGGGATGCTCGGCGGGCGGGCGGGCGGCAATCAAATGTTGTCCGTGCATTAACTTGTGAACCGTTTAACCAAAGCTTTTAAAATTTTAATATGTTGTTACTGACAACTAAATGAAGGTCAAGTTCAATAATGGCAATTTTGAATTTTGCCGTTCAGGAGTTACGGTTCTTGAAAGTTTAAAAAATGTCGTGTCCGTGTATTTACTCATGAACCGTTCAATTAAACCTTTTAAAATTTTAATATGTTGTTACTGACAACAAAATGAAGGTCAAGTTCAATAATGACGATTTTGACTTTTACCGTTCAGGAGTTATGGTTCTTGAAAGATTGAAAAATGGTGTTTCCAGTCGTGTGCGTGCATTTTCTCATGAACCATTCAACCAAAGATTTTCAAATTCTAATATGTTGTTACTGATGACTAAATGGAGGTCAAGTTCAATAATGACGATTTTGACTTTTACCGTTCAGGAGTTATGGTTCTTGAAAGATTGAAAAATGGTGTCAAGTTCCAGTCGTGTCCATGCATTTTCTCATGAACCATTCAACCATAGCTTTTCAAATTTTAATATGCTGTTACTGATGACAAAATGGAGGTCAAGTTCAATTATGACGATTTTGACTTTTACCGTTCAGGAGTTATGGTTCTTGAAAGATCGTAAAATGGTGTTTCTATTCACGTTGTTGCATTTACTCACGAATCTAAGCTTTTCAAATTTTAATATGTTGATACTGATGACAAAATAGAGGTCAAATTTGATATTGACTATTTTCACTTTCACCAATCATCAGTAATGGTTCTTGTGATATTGCCAGGACACAAATAAATGCTAATAAATCCGGTTTGCTGTCGTTGTGACAGCCTCTTGTCTATGTCATGTTTTGTGTACTGTTAGTTGTCTGTTTTTCTTTTTATCCATGGCGATGTCAGTTTATTTTCTTTTTAGTTTAAATATTCCTTATGTATTTTTCGCTTCTCTTTTACTTTAAATTCAGAATAAACGAATAGTTTGTCATTGAAATAAAACGGTAAATTCAATTAATATTTAGAACTTAAACATATAATAAACGCATCCAAAGTATGAGTATCACGCTATTCAATTTAACGGCCATTATTATGAACATTTATAACAAAATACAAACAACTCTTATATTTACAGAAATATAATTCAAGAATGAAGTTAGTACTCTCACTGACTACATTAGTGTGTTAAATAGTTCTATTCTTTAAAACGGTTACATTTATTCTTTGTAGAAGACTTTCATCAAGTCTCTTCCACATCAAGCAGAATAATTAAGTTTCTTCAGACAATATAACATGCCACTTGTTCGCTTAATAAAACATCCAAGGACTGTTCAACGATTATTGAGTTTGTTTTCTTCTATTTGTCTCATGCACAAGACTTAATTGGAATCTGTTTCTCTACTCGTAATTTAATAACAACGTGAATAAAAATAATGCCTGATATTTATTGACTATCAACATAAGAAATAGATTCGGATATTAAACTCCAAGATAGCGGTGATTGGTTCGGGACATTCTGATTATCAGAAAAAGATGCATAAAGTAGGCTGATCGAACATTCTCATTGTACCAAAACTGATGCATTGCATTCAATACCATTTTATAGGAAAATCAATGAGTGTTTTTCACACGGAGTGAAGTGATTAGTTCGATCAACAATATTCTTAATCAGTAACACCAAGGATCACATTCCAGGATACAAGGTAGGACAATTATTTTATTATAGATTAAACATCGACTCGTTTCACCAGTTCGTTTCAATTAAACAACAAATATCTGTTAATTGGCTAATTAAATTATTTGTATGTACGTGTAACGCTATCTCTTAGCTATATAACAAGCAAGTATACTTGTTACATTAAATCCGTGGATATATTATCATATTAGGACAGGACTACTGACTCAAATATCAGTCTGATACTTATAATAAAATAATACATATTCTTGAGATAATATATACATTTTCAAACCATTAATTTTGCATTACAAATATACAGTTAACATTTGAAAAATTGATAATAAAATATTAAATGTAGATTCATTAAGAAATATAACCAAAATTCAACATTCTATATAATATAATAAAGTTGGCAAGCATGTGTGTGTGTGTGTTTATGTGCGTATGTTCTGACTGTTGTTTCATACCAATCATAGAAGAGTATATGTAGTCTATACATTACCGAGTACACAGTTCTTGGTTTTTAATAGGAAAGAAGTCAAATGCAATAGATATAAGAATCAATTATTATCATACGGATAGTATAGCAAACATTGGTGATATACCTCTTCAACTGTTGCATTTCCTATACATTCATGGCTTTCGGATATTCTTTTGAGAATTTCTGATAAGGGTAAAACCAGAAAATTGTGTCGGACTCAACATATTTATAAAGTGTTGTTTTAAAATTGTTTAATTATTTAAAGGCAAACGCCCAATTAGGGAACAATATGTTTTGTTTTCGTTCAAATTTATATTAATTCCTGCCGAAATTAAATTAACTAAAGTTTCTACATGAGAATGACTATGACCTATGTGTAAAAAGAGATACATGTACATTATATTTCTGTTGACATAAACAAGTGTCTAAATAATATCTCACTTTTTTTCTAGTAATTGTATTCCAGAATAATATGATTTCTCTGAACATACAAGCACAAGGTGTTTATAATTCATAAGTACAGGCCAAACATGTCTGTTTCAAAACCATAAAAGAAAAGAAAATTCCGTTATTTCTAGATATAGCAGTTTATGTGTGGTGAGAATAAGAAGTACTTTATATGTCGTCACATGCCGTAATTCTCTATAATCAGAGAGAATAAAGATGTACAACGTCGCCGACTGGACACTTTTACGACAAACTGCAGAACACATTTGAAATACAATTGTCTTAGAATTGCTTCAAAGTACAAATTATAGCTGTCATTCGGAAATTATAACTGTCACTCGGAAGAAGTTCAAAATAAATGTTGCTTTTGAAATGTTCTTAAGGCAATTACAACTGCTCGGTTTCAAATCAACTTTCGTGTCAGTTAATAAACCTTACCATATTAAAATGAAACATGCAAAGATAACTGCCGTTTTGAGGTGTAAAATGTCTTAACTTGACTTGATTAGTAAATGACTTTTGCATTGTCAAGGCTTTAGATGTCTATAAATAAGTGTTATTGTTCTGACCGAATTTAATCCTGTCTACTAGATATAACAAACGTGCCTTCATTGTATTCTATAGTTGAGTATAAGGCACTTCATAGTATCACGCCTGTAACTATTTTTCCAAGATATTTTAAAACGTAAGATCTCTTAATGTAGAGTTGTCTCATTGGTACTCATACCACATTTACATCTATCTATTCTAAATTTTCGCCAAACAACGATAATAATCATAAAAATAAAATGAATAAAATCACTTAATATTATATCTGTTTGTTATTTTTCCTTTTCTTTAAAACAGTTGATACATTTAAATTTTGATATCAGATTTCCAACTTTAATTCATTCAACCTAGTATGTACTTGAATCTACAATCACATAACTGTAGTTTATGTAACATATACTATATGTGACTGTATACTAGTTCTTACATTACTATAGTTAACATATGTTGTGTGAAACTATTACAACAAAACTTTGATCTACATTTTTTTACCCATGACGTTATGCATATGTCAATCTTAATCATAATATTGTGTGGACACTATTAACACGTGTAAATCGGAATCTATCACAATACCATATGTGTTTGTAACCCATGTTATATGAATATTTAGAGTATACAACATTTTTTTAAAACCTGATTGCATGACGTGTTTTTGCAATTTGATTCGGCCGCAAGTGAGGTGACCGTCACACATTTGCCTGAAACTCTTAAAATTGTCAACAGAATCACAACACTTTTTTTTATTACATAGATGATTGTGATTTATATGAATTTCCCCATCTATTATCTTGCATGTGAAATAACTCTTTTTCATTCTACAGACTCCCATCCCCCTCCTTTTAATGTACCCTTACTTGAGACTACACGCTAAAAGTAACGCCTAAGTTGGAAGTAATGTATTAAGTACAGATTTTCCCCTCCTTTTACTGTACCTTAATTGAGACCACTCACCAAATAGTGCATGTAACGCCTAAAGTTGGAAATCATTTATTAAGTACAGATTTCCCCCTCCTTTTACTGTACCTTTATTTGAGACCACACGCCAAACAGTAACACCTAATTTTGAAGTTATTTATTAAGTCCAGACCTTTCATTTTTTGCCTTTCCCTCCATTTACTGTATCTTAATTTGAGACCACACGCCAAACAGTAACGCCTAATTTGGAAGTTATTTATTAAGTCCAGACCTTCCACTCCTTTCACTGTACCTCAATTTGAGACCACACGCCAAATAGAACATGTAACGCCTAAGGTTGGATGTCATTTATTAAGTATAGACTTTCCAATCATTTAATTGTACCTTAATTTGAGACCACACGCCAAACAGTAACGCCTAATTTGGAAGTTATTTTTTTATGTCCAGACCTTCCACTCCTTTCACTGTGACTCAATTTGAGACCACACGCCAAATAGTACATGTAACGCTTAAGGTTGGAAGTAATTTATTAAGTCCAGACTTTCCCCTCATTTTACTGTACCTATATTTGAGACCAAACACCAAACAGGAACGCCTATGGTTGGAAGTCATTTATTACGACCAGACCTTCCCCTCCTTTTACTGTGCCTTAAACTGAGACCATACACCAAACAGTAATTCGTCCGCCGAACAAGTACACTGATATTTTTTCACAATATTGTGTGTCCAACTACCGCCAGTTATACATACATGATGTAAAATGTTTGTTTTTACCATTATTTATCGTGGACTCAGTCTGTTTCTTCCAATATTCATCGTGGACTGTTCCTATCGTTATTTATCTTGGACTGTTTCTACCAATTATTTATAATTGACTGTTCCTATCATAATTTATCGTGGACTGTTTCTTCCATTATTTATCACGGACGGTTCCTATCATTTATTTTTTTTATCGCGGACTGCTCCTATTATTATTTATCATGGACTGTTTCTACCATTATTTTTTTTCGTGGACTGTTTCTATATTTATCGTGAACTGTTTTAATCGTTATTTATCGTGGACTGCAGTTTCTATCATTATCCATCGTGGACTGTTCTTATTAATATTTATCGCGAACTGCTTAAACCATAATTTATCATTGACTACATTTGTACTTCTTTCATTATTTATCTTGGACTGGTCCTATAATTGTTTAACATGGATTGTTTCTACCATTATTTATTGCGGATTGTTCCCAACATTATTTATCGTGGATGGTTTTTATCATTATTTTAATTTTATCGTGGATGGTTTCTAACATTATTTATCGTGGACTTTCTATCATTATTTATCGTGGCCTGTTTCTACCATTATTTATCGTCGACTTTCTATCATTATTTATCGTGGACTGTTTCTACCATTATTTATCGTGGACTGTTCCCAACATTATTTACCGAGAACTGTTGTAACTATTATTTATCGTGGACTGTTTCTACCATTATTTATCGTAGACGTTTTATCATTATTTATCGTCATACGTGGTCGTATTTTTGTATATTCAAATATGGCGATTATTTATGCTTTTAAGTATAATATACAAACATATGTGTGTTCCAATAAAACGCCAAATTGCGTATGAGGAAAAGTTAAATAAATTAAAAGAATGTGCTAAACGAATCAACAAAATATTTATTAACCTCTCTGTTTTATTTAACTGTTTTGCTTCTAAAATACTTTCAAAAGCTTTCTATAAAAAGTGGTAGAATGTTAAATCTAGTTACAACACATGCACGTATATCATTCAGTTAATCTGCTGTTTTATTGAAATATATGTAAGACAAGATGAAATCTTTGAATTAAGAAAGCAAATCCGATCCGGTTTCTGTTCAAGCTAATCACTTTATTGACTATCTTTGAAATTAATGGAGCTTTATATCAGTATAATAACACGCAATTATACAGGAAAAAATGAAAATCAAATAGATTGCACCGGTAATGACTTTCATTGACAGCTTTCATAGAAAATGATAATCTTCAATGTGGAGATTAAAGTGTTAAAATGGATTTCATAACAGTGTACAGCAAAACTGCATAATGATTGCAAAGAATTAAACATGCATCCGTAATACTATATTTCTTGCTGTATTGTTATTATACAAGCGACATCATCTACATATATTATCTTCATAACTCCTTGGTTAGTAACAAAACTTTTGGCACACAAAGCATATACTCCTACATAATAAGTGCATTTGCTAGTATTAAAGATTCATGTAATAGTGCTTTGTCAAGTTTATACAATTATGCATTCTAGGTTTAATCGAAAGGTAAACTTTGCTTTGGCTCGGAAATCGTAAGAATTCTAAATTTAAAAAGTTAGTCTGAACTACAATTTACTATTGAAGTGTATGCGACCTACAGCAGTGTAATATTATAGGTCTATAAATCAATATTTACTCATGTTTTATGCATGTTCAGCATTTTCAAATGAAGAGAGACTGTCGCTAGTTAACCAAGTCTTTTAATACCAAGTGAGTGTATGAGTGTAAGTGTGTTGGAAATAAGAATAATTTAAATACGATGTAGTATCTATGAAATAAACTAGAGGTATCTTGTACGCAGTTTACGAGGGTATCACCAGCCCAGAAGTCAACATTCGGTGTTGACATGAATATCAATAATGTGGTCATTTTTATAAATTTCCTGTTTACAAAATTTTGAATTTTAAAAAAAACGAAGGATTTTCTTATCCCAGGCATAGATTACCTTAGCCATATTTGGCATAACTTTTTTAAATTTTGGATCCTCAATGCTCTTCAACTTTGTACTTGTTTGGCTTTATAAATATTTTGATACGAGCGTCACTGATGAGTCTAATGTAGACAAAACGCGCTTCTGGCATACTAAATTTTAATCCTGGTACCTTTGATCACTATTTACGAACATGTAGTTTGAAGTTTGTTAATGTCATCATGATTTGGCTCTAATATTACAGCAACAGTTACACTCGTCATGCAATGTAATTGTGGCTCCATGATAGTATATCAAAAAATAAAACCGTCCTTTCGACACTAAATATAAAACATGGGGAAAAAAACCTCATTACCCACCAAAAACTTGCAAAGAAAGGTGTGGGTGATCAACAATTAAGATGATTTCTGATTCATAGTACTTAAAAAGATCGAATTCTGTAATGATTTTTGAATGTTAAATGATTGATTATTGTTAACTTAGCTTCCAGTGGCAAATATTTGATGCATATCAGGACGAGAGCTTATAAACAATAGATTCAATATAATTGTTTTGTATAGCAGATCGACGGGTATCGAGGAGCTTTACAATGCCACTAACAAGTACTGATGTCATAAACTCTCAGAAATTAAGCTTTGCATATCATCGAAATATTGCAAGGATTCCAACATTGCAGAGAGCGAGACGCTATCTGTATACGTAGAAGACACATACAGTCCAATTTCCGAACGGGCTTTTTGAGAGAAGGTCTGAATACAGCCTTCGGTAGATCGTTGACTGAATAACAATTTAGTAGATTCTGTATCATGACGGCAAATAAGACTCCCCCCCCCCCCCCCCCCCGAAATAAAAAAAGCGTTGACTTTAACGACTGTAGGTTATCGTACGACCTTCAGCAATAAGTAAACCCATACTGAATAATAAGCTATAAAAGGCAATGAAATTACAAATGTCAAACAACAAATCTAACGAGAAAAGTAATATGCATTAAATTATAACTCAAATAAATCGACTGAGTAACATTAGCCAACATAACATCTCAATAATTGATATCGCTCTTTTAATTGTAATTTGCCCAATCCTCCCGTCATACCTCCAACTATCCCACCCTTTTGTCAAACCTAAAACTATCCCATCTTTCTGCCATGCCTGCAACTATCCAATCTTTCTGCCAAACCTCTAACTATCCCACCCTCATGTCAAACATCCAACTATCCCACCCTCATGTCAAACCTCCAACTATCCCACCCTCATGTCAAACATCCAACTATCCCACCCTCATGTCAAACCTCCAACTATCCCACCCTCATGTCAAACATCCAACTATCCCACCCTCATGTCAAACATCCAACTATCCCATCTTCCTGTCATCCCCCGAAATGTCCCTACCTTCTGTAAAACCTTTAACTATCCCACCCTCTTGTCAAACCCCTCAATATCCCATCCTCCCGTCATACCTCCAACTATCCCACCCTTTTGTCAAACCTAAAACTATCCCATCTTTCTGCCATGCCTGCAACTATCCAATCTTTCTGCCAAACCTCCAACTATCCCACCCTCATGTCAAACCTCCAACTATCCCACCCTCATGTCAAACATCCAACTATCCCATCTTCCTGTCATCCCCCGATCTGTCCCTACCTTCAGTCAAACCTTTAACTATCCCACCCTCTTGTCAAACCCCTAAATATCCCATCCTCCCGTCATACCTCCAACTACCCTACCCTCTTGTCAAACCTCCAACTATCCCATCCTCTTGTCAAACCCCTAAATATCCCATCCTCACGACAAACCTCCAACTATCCCAACCTCCCGTCAAACCTCCAACTATCCAAACCTCCAACTATCCCATTTTCCTGCCATACTTCCAACTATCATTCCTTCTTCCAACCCACTTGTCAAACCTCCAAGTTTTCAACCTTTCTACGAAATCTCAAACTATCCCACCATCATGTCAAACATTCATCTATCACACCCTCTTGTCAAACCTCCAAATATTTCACCCAGTGCGATACCTCCAACTATCCCACCCTCATGTCAAACATCCAACTATCTTATCTTCCTGCCATACCTCCAACTAGCCCACCCTTCTGTCAAACCTTTAACTATCCCACGCTCTTTTTTAACCTCCAACTATCCAACCCACTTGTCAAACCTCCAAGATCCAACCTTTCTACGAAATCTCAAACTATTCCACCCTCATGTCAAACATACATCTATCACACCCTTATGTCAAAACTCCAACTATACCAACCTGCTGCGATACCTGCAACTATCCCACCCTCGTGTCAAAACTCAAAATATTCCACCCTCTTGTCAAACCTCCAACTATCTAACTCTCCTGCGATACCTCCAACTATCCCACCCTTTGCCATACCTCAAACTATCTAATCCTTCTGTGATACCTCCAACTATCCCACCCTTTTGTCATACCTCAAACTATCTAATCCTTCTGTGATACCTCCAACTGTCCCACCCTTTTGTCATACCTCAAACTATCTAATCCTTCTGTGATACCTCCACCTATTCCACCCTCATGTCCAACCTCATGTCCAACCTCTAACTATCCCATCTTCCTGTCAAACCTCCAACTATTTCAGAAATGTCCCTTTTTTAAACCTCTCATTAGCTAACAACAGAGACACATACGTTGGTCTTATTACCATACATATGACATATGCATGTATTTCCTAATAATAAAACTTCAAATTAAATTTCCAATAGATTTTGAATATTTTTCAAACTCAAAATAAATTGCTTATTATATCTTTAGTAAGTATTTGCATTGCAAACAACAAATAGCATCGCAATTAGCAAATCGCATGTAAAACATGACTATGTAAAACATTACTATGTAAATATCAAATTGATTACAGCTTAATTTGATTAATAGACACGAGAAATCAATTAATACGTCCGATTGATGTTTGTTATTAACAACGGAAAGATCGTCATCTAATATTCTAGTCATGTCTTTTTACCAATAAAAATCAATTCCTTCAATAATGAACAATTATAATAATCAAGAAGATCATAAGTAACATCCGATATACCACAGAAAAAGGGGATAAAAAAGGGGGCAATACACATTTCATTCTAATGTCATTCGTCTGTAACAATAATTTTCATTGGACGTTGAAAAATATTTTGAAGGGTTAGATTTCACGCGTTCTACTTTGAGTTGCGATGTTTTAGGCAAGTAATTTCTTACAAAATAAACAAGTAAGTTACATTTTGAGCCTCAAAATCCTCTTTTTGTCACTTTTGAAACCATATTGTATTCTCAAGCGTACGAAATGTATAAATATGTCTAGTGTTTATGTTTGAAATCGTGAGTATATGTTCCAGACCATATGAGTATTTGGACCGTACGCGTACGGTCTGGACCGTATACGTACAGTATACTCGTACGGTCCGACCATACGCGTACGGTCGGAACGTATGAGTATACGCGTATGGTCCAGTACGAGCTAACCATCATGTCATCATATGGGTTAAATTTAAGTTTTACAAATTGATATAATTACAATAAGATTATCTAAAAATTAACAAACGAACAATTGAAATTAAAAAGATTTTAATTGTATATCTAAATCCTATATATTTTGGGACTCTAGCCCAAGATGACGCTTGCTTCCACAAGTAACGTTTTATGTTTTACATTTAAATGTTTGCAGTTTATGCATCTTCCTTTGCATTTGCAGTTTTTTGTAAAGTTGCTAAATATTCGAAAACAGTTCTTCTCTCACATTATGTTAACTTCCGATATCTTTTTTCTTCAATTAATGTTAACTATTACTGATCGACATGCTTTATACAAGAGATTAACCGATTTAATTATCGTGAATTTGTTAAATATTTAAACTTTTTTTTTTTATTTCAATTACAATTGCACTTGTTTATATCAATTTAAGAGTTACGTTATGTTGATCTGGTATATGCATTTGTATTTAATAAACTTCACCAACTTCTTAATATTAGTCCGACCATACGCGTACGGTCCGACCGTATGAGTATTTTGAAAAAGTACGCATACGGTCTAAATACTCATACGGTCTGCAACATAAACATATTTCCAACTGTTTAGATGCTAAACATTATACAGACTATACAACAGTTTCACGGACTTTTCATTTGTGTCATTTTAAGCCAAAAATATATGTTCAAATGAAAATCATTTGAACATGCTGCATTAGAATGGAGATAACAGTTACTGTGGTATAAATGAAGCTTGGTCAAACTAAAGATACTCTATAGTAAAACTCCTAAATTATGTGTAAAGGCTTTTGGAATTCCGGCTAATTACTTACTCAACGTTCTTTATATGCAAGATGCTCAATTCTCGATTTTATAACTACACCTGTTAGTGGTACTCTAACTTGTTTCGGGATAATCAAAATAGAAACAATACCTTTTATGGCTGGCTGACGTTAGCAACAATACGTGCCGTGACTGACGTTGTTAGCAAAAATACCTGTCTTGTTTAAACATATTTATTTATAATCTTTATTGCAAAATTACACCCATGAGGGTCAAGCAATACAATCAAACAAGGCTATTTATAAAATTATTGCAACTTGAATATTCCTCAGACTGACAATTAGTTTTTAATTTCCCATAAAAACAAAGTTTGGATGTGGAATCCATTTTTGAAATTTTAATTAAAGTATTTTTTTCATATTCCTCTGAAACACACTTTTTTATATTACATTTAAACATGTTTTTTTGGTTGCTTAAAAGGTACATTATTATTAGAGTGATTTTCTGGGTTTATTTTCATTTCTTTAAATTTTTTATCTGCAAATGAGTACCAAGAAATAAATTCCTTCTGAATGAAAATTTATGTTTGTTTGTAGAGATTCTTTAACCAGGGGATTAATATCATTACAATTTATTCTATAAAAATACATGAGTGTTTGAGTTTTTATATAAGAGTCCAAAGTAAATCTACCTAATTCTGATCTAGCACCTATGTTAGTGGCTGTCTTTTTCAGTCCTAATACTGCTTTACAAAATTTAGAATGAACCTTCTCAAAAGGATGTATTTCTGCTAATGCAAGAGTATCACAAAAAGAATTATTTACTGCAGCTCTATTAGATGCCCTAAAAGATCCATAAACCAAATTTCAGAGTTGTATGTCAAAATAGGTCTTATAAGAGTATCAAATAATTTACATGACAAATTGGTGGGAACAAAATTAAAATTGGACATATATTTTCTCAATAAAAATAAAACTTTAATGCCTTTTTTTGACAGCTCTTCAGTAGTTTTTGTAGAATTTCCCCTATAGTTAATAATATTCCCTAGAAATTTAAAGTCCTTTACTTCAGTCAAAAAATTATAATTGAACAAGAGGGGTGGGGATTGTTTATAGATATTCTGAAAAAACTAGAATTTTAGTCTTGTTTGTATTAATACTCAACTAACATTTAGTGCAATATTTATTTAGTTTATCCCTGATTTTAATTCTTTTATACAGAACTTGACCTCATTTTGACAGTTTATTGTCCAATGTAATTTTTTTTTTTTTGGTCTGTTTTCTTAAACTATGAGCAATAGGTCAACTATATTTGGTGTATGGAAGATTTGTTTTCTGTACATGACTGCCTGTAACAGTTCATCTGACCTTTATCTCATTTTCATGGTTCATTGGTCAATGTTTTGTTTACTTGTTTAATGTTAAGTTTGTGTGACAGTTGTAATAAAGCTTTATATTTAGGACCATCAACATAATATCAATGATAAGTAAAGAAAAAGCAAGACATTTCAGCGTGTGCACTCTTGTATTGTATACTTCTGAAAAACGAATATATCCCTCTGGACTCAAGCGTTTCCCTTTTATTTTGCATGCATGTAATTTAAAGAAATCTCACTTTTACCTTTTGGCTAATTCAAGTTTTACCATTCCACAATTATTTGACTATTTTCATGTTAAAGAAGACTTTTACCTTTTACCCATATGTTGTAAAACTCTATTTTCAAGAATTGAATCACAAGGATGAATTTGATCAAATAAGCTCACTTTTGGATACTTATCACATTAAAGACATACCACATACTTAAATTATCTATTAAATTGAAAATGGAAATGGGCAAGGTGTTAAAGAGACAACCCTACCAAAGAGCAGAAAACATGTCTGTCAGAGCAGAAACAATAGTGTGCTTAGATTGATTTCCTTCACTTTTGCCCTATTATTGAGATTTAGTGAAAGAATTTTAATTCTTTTATCCCTATCAATTTAGGGAGAGGGGAATCAGTATTCAACACTGCATTACTACATGTATATATCCTACCACCAGTTACAAATGTATGATATAAACAACCATGCTTTGAACATAGCCCCTGTGACTGAAAGGAGAAAAGAGATGCACAACATATAAAACATATTCCATATGGCTAGCTACATTATATCATTTAAAATACTTCATTGATTTTTTTTTTAAAAGTGGAACAGTTTTTTGTAATAAGTTATTTACTATAGGTACTACAGTTCCCTTTCAGTTTGCCTGCTTAAGGCTTGATTACAGTTCTAATATGAAAATCAGAAGTTTGAGTATGATTGCCAATGAGACAACTCCTGGCCAGATACTAAATGACTTAATATAGATCTCTGACAGCCTTCAACATTTATTATAGCAGAACCAATAACGTATAGTAAGCTACATGTATATAAAAGACCCCTAAATAACATGACACAAAACTACATGAAAAGGAATATTCTGTGTCTGTGTGCAAAAGTGAAATATGTTTAATTAAAAATAAAAGCATATAATGCAATGGATGCAGATTAATAGTCAATCAAGAAAAAAATCCTACTATAGATCTCCAATGTTATAGTCTATGTGGATTATCAAAAAAAGTTGTCAACAAACTTCTACATACTTCATTCAAATAATTTACATTAAAAAAATAACAAAAAAAAAGATGAACATATAGGCCTACTATTGAATGGATATAAATGTAGAGCACCTAGGACAGACAAATACTAGTACAAATACCTCAGGATTCTCTTCGAATTCCCACCACCTAGAATAGCAAATGGTCACCCCCTTTCCCCCCTATGCATAGATACATGTATATGTAATACTAATATAGTAATCATAAATAATCATTTCCTAAGAAACTGCAGATTTGAAATATATATGTAAAGTCATGAAGAGGCTGAACCTTCACTGCAAATCAGAAATTGAGAACCATAAGTCCTAAAAATTACGCATGCCTTTGATAAAATTAAAAGAGCAAGCCCCCCTCCCCCTTTTGACAAAAAAAAGAAACAAAACACATAAAGATAACTGTATTAATGAATGAAAGGAAAATTATGAAAGAAATCGATATAACCAAACAGATAAGTTGTTCCTTTCAAAAACTCAGCGGCCGGTAACAATATGCACGAAATGAATCTTTTCTCAACTTTATTAAAGTACGATGTCAACAATCTCATGATGTTGATGCAGGCCTTAAACTGTTAGTTTACCAAATAAAGCCTGGTTTTGGTATAACGTTGATATGGTTTAAACATACTGCCTGACTTTCCTGACATTAAGATAAACAAAATTTATACAAAGTCTACAAATAAGAAAAGATTCCAACTTTTACTGACATTTTACGTTGACATTTTCGGCGCCGGAAATTGACAACGTTGATCTATGTATTGACACAATATCGGATGGGGTCGATTCCGGCATATTCTGTTAAAAAAAATCAGTAGCGCTTAAAATTTAATGATGTTTTGAAATATATTCATTTTGTTTCAATGATATTTAGTTGATAATTAATTTAGAGAGATGAATAGCTATCGTGTACTTCAGAAACAAGGGGAAAGGAGGACCACGCCCCCATAGTGGGGACATACAAAATAAAGATGACCGTTCTCCATTTCTACTCGATAGAAGTGCCTAATTTTTTTATAACATCTGTATTATGTACCAAAGATTATAAAATGCAAGTATAAAAAAAATCGAGGCGGAGATTTTTTAGAATCAGCTAATAATTATAGCGGACCAATAAACGTAATAGACAAATAGGCGAAAATGGCGCCTTCTTCAATTTCGAAAAAAAATCTATAATTTTACAATTTATTGACACATATTGATATTTTTATAGGGGTTACATATATAAGGATTCAGCTATTCTTGATAGTTGAATGAATATTTACTTTAAAAACAGAATCTTTCCCAATTTCTAATTCTACCGGCCATGCTAGGAAAAACCTATAAAAAATTGAGACCCCTACTTTAAAATGGGTACAATTTTTTGCCCTACTTTGGACACCCCTTTTCTTTACGGATTTCGATGTGAAAAACTAGCGAAATTACGATGTAAAAAATTCGAGGTAATTGGAGGATATGCTTTTTTTTGTACCCCTTTTTAATATCGCTATTTTATTCTATAGTGCAGAAAATCGAAATCCGAAATTCTATGTTCAGATGTGAAAAAATAAGATTTTCTTTAATTTTTTTGTTCAAACATGAAAATAATAAGTAAACTCATATATTTTTCTCTTATAAATGTGCTTACAATCAACAGCATTGACCGCCGGTACTTTGCTGTAAACGAATGAATATTTTGTACAAAAGCGCGCCATTTTTCAGCTGACGTCGGCCGACGCAAAATAGTCCAATTTTCGGCGTAGGACTACTGAGCGCCGCCGAATCACATTTTGGCCAAAAAGGCACATCCGGTTGTCCTACTGACCTGACGTGACTGACGTTATGAACAATACCTGACATGGCTGACTAACGTTAGAAACAATACCTGGCATGGCGGACTGATGTTATATATAAACAATACCTGACGTGACTGACGTTGAAAGCAATACATGCCATGGATGGTTGACCTAAGAAACAATACCTGACGCGACTGACCTTCTTGTGGTATAACGTATCTTCTTTTTAAATTGTTTAGTTTATCTTTTATTTTGCTAGAGTTCCAATTTGGATTTTTTTTATTAAGGATTGGGAAAAGGACAATCTTATGGAAAATATCTGTAATACACGAAGTTTGAATGACTTAAACAGTTAGAACAAACCAGAAATGAAACAGTTAAAACTAATAAGAGATACAAAGATCGAGACAACACACAACTATCAAACACTATAATTAATCTTAGAAATTCAATTAATGTGTCTTGAAGGACCAGACAAGATTGAGCGAACCTTGATAAATGTTTCTGTGTTCTCTGTAGAGTTTGATTTATTAGTTCCGGACTGTGACTGGTGAATTGACTAAAGTAGAAACCATATAACCAATACATATATATGTACTACATTAACCGGCTTATGCCTCGATTGTTAAGGTGACAGACCGTGGAACAGACATGAAGTTGGTTCCCGTAGATTGGAAAATCATTGATGGAGTCGCCAAGAGAATAAATTATTTAACTTCAAATTATAGTGAAAGCTGACAAATGATGAATAATTTATCTTTTTTTCTTTATTTGTGTTTTGTTTGTTATATTTATTTACATTTATATTGATAATTATATTTTCCGAGTAGGACTATCATATAACGCCTACACGGATAATGTCAAACAATCAAATCTAATAACCAGGACAACAATTAAATAACTGTTTAGTTATCAATTAGTTATATATAAATAACTGTTTAGTTATCAATTAGTTATATATAAATAACTGTTTAGTTATCAATTAGTTATATATAAATAACTGTTTAGTTATCAATTAGTTAGATATCATTTTATTCTGGTATCTCCTAAGTTAAACAAAGGTATACTGAAAAACACATTAGTTTACATTGCATTGCCTATATGTACATATGTTAGTAAACTATTTGTAGAAACTCAAGCGGTGAGAGTTAATATAGATAATTTCCATACGAGATACTGTCTCACTTAACAATTTAAATTATTTGTTTAGAAAACAGGTAACTTTAAACTTGTATTAATAAGCTTTTATCCTATACCATGTATAGCCATGTTAGCTTTAAACTTGTATTAATAAGCTTTTATCCTATGCCATGTATACCCATGTTAGGATTGATTGATTAAGTGTCGATTCCATAAATTTCAGAGGCAAATGTTTCATACATGTTCAGGACGAGAACAAATAAAAAAATGCAATAGGTGCGATAGGTAATGGACATCAACTGGGTTAAATGTCTGGAAAATTTGGACTGCCACGGAAAACGAGGGTACATTGAATAGGGACCGAAGTTCGGCCTTACCAGTCTATAAAAGAAGGGAATCGATAAAAACGTTTCTTATATCATATAGCGCTATTGTCAAATATCAATTGTAAATATGCAGTCATTCCATGCGGACAATGTTGTTTTCGGCAAAGAAAAATTAAGAAAATACTAACTTTAAAACTTGTTGTCCAAATATAAACAACAATTTAGTCTAAATATACATTCAGAAGTTAGTTAACAGCAAAAGTTTATGTCAGTGTAAAATTTGTCACCCTGTTTTAAGAAAAGAGTCATTATTTTATTTGGGGAAATCTGCCGTTCTTCCTACAAATGTTAACATTCGTCTGAAATTTCCCACAATGTAACTCGTTGATATTATAAGACAATATCGTTCGTTGATATATGACACGTTTATATCGATTCGCTTCTTCCATAGACTGCTTACAACGGGCTACCGACAGACCCTTTAGGTGTAATACCACCATTGATTTTCCCCTATTAGTCTTTGTTAAATTTGCACTTTTCAAAAAAATGTGCAGAATTTATAGATATAGGAAGATGTGGTGTGAGTGCCAATGAGACAACTCTCCATCCAAACAATAATTCAAAAATTAAACCATTATAGGTTAAAGTACGGCCTTCAACAATTTTTGTTTCAATATAAAGAAATACTTGGCATGAGTAAAGTTTTATCCTGTCTAGTTCTATAGAAAAAAGTTTCACATAACATTTCATTGCATATAAGAAAATAACCATCATTGGAAGTTAACCAATCAAATGTCTCCCCTTATTCTATCTGTGTACAAGGTTTAGTCACCATGTAACCTCAAGATTACAAAATTTTCTATAGAAATCACAAATAAAAAATTATGGTGTTTTGAAATACCCAAGACATATGTTTATGACACAGAAATAGTTTTACTGCAATAAAATGTAGGATTAATTACCTACAACGGTCAAATTCAAGGGAATATTTTTTAAGACCTACTTTCGTGACGTACCATGATTTGGTGGTATTACACCTTTAGAGACTTGTTACAATAATTCTTTACATGCTGAGAGAGTGACACTACTTTCTCTACACGAGGCATTGGATTTTACGTCCCCACTCTGACCGGACGTGATTGCGTACTTTTAAATACATCCCGCACTGCCAACCGGATGACACCTTCGGCAAGGGGTTTATTGTCGGTTAGAAGAAGGAATGTAGTAACCATATTTTGATTCACAAGTCAGTCACCGTTGGGGACCCCATGTTATGACATATAGAGCACGCGTGTTGGGAAACAAAGTATAATCCATTCGACATGTTAAGATGTTTTGTTATGTTTTACATCGTAAGTTGTGATTGTCCCGGACTATATTCGGAGGCGGAGGGTTGAGAATGTTCATGTGCATATCAAAAACTTTAGATTGTGGTTGTCTTTTTTCATATCTTAGTATTTTTGTGAGATAGAGGATTGTTGCTGACATTTCTGTTATAGTTTCTTTAAATTTAAAGAAATTCTCTATTTTTACGACAAGGAGATATACAGCGTGGTATACTATAAAGGCAACATTCTAGATAGTGTTGAAGACCCGCATGTCCAGTTTTATTGCATGTCGATACGGTTTTCTATTGTGTTTGGTTCCCGTGCCCTTACGTTAACAACTCTCTTCACGTCTGTTTGGTTCATTTTATAATAAATACACTTGAGCTTTATTCTTATTTCATACGTTGAAAAATAGAACGCAAGCATATGCTTCAAGCCATTTCGGTATTTGGACTATACGCGTTTATGATACATGTATGCGTATATACTAATAAGTCCAATCATACGTGTATGGTCCGGGTTTCTAACAGGATGACCGTTGTAAAGTTGTTCGATGAATTAAGAGAAAATAACAACAAGACATTTTGACTTAGCATATGATAGTCAGTGTATAAAATGAATCTATAATACATGTATGCATTTGCAGTTATAACGAATGAAAATGTCACAAGATAACTGCAATCAAAAATAAAATACAATTCACTTTTTTTCTTTATCACTAAAGGTTTTCTTTGCTCTTTTAATAAAACCAGAAAAGTCACTATCTAACTGAGAAATACCTTTTTTTATTATAATTTTACATAGTGTGTAACTGATAAGAACTGGATGAGTTTTATCGACTTAATGTGTTATGTCATAAGAATACATTGTAGTGTTAAACTTTTATACAATCGTATAAATGGAAAAGAAAATGGTGTAAAAATGGAGCGTCAGTATTCTCCTAATTCTCTCTAAAGTCTCGAAAAAATGCAGGAAACCTATAGAAATGTCGTAAAAGTGAAGCAAATCTACATTTAGCAATGGTATACGTTTCCAAAGCCATTAGTTTTAATACCAATTATTGTTTTTAACTGCAGCAGTATTTTCACAATTGTCGTTGATTATGACGTCACCAAAAAAAATGTGATATTTGTAATAAGTGAATAATAACAAATTATCTTAAACGTGTGAACTTTACGCAGTAGAACGATTACATTTTGTGTTGCAGTCTCGTTGAAATATATAAAGCTTTCTTTTAATGAAAAAAAATATGATTTGATCCATTTTTAACCGGATTTTTGTGACAAAAATGTCGGTTTTTGCTGTGGGGATGTACGGCGGTCGGCAACCAAATGTTGTCAGTGCACATTTACTCATGAACCGTTCAAACAAAGCTTTTCAAATTTTAATATGTTGTTACACACAACAAAATGAAGGTCAAGTTCAATAATGACGATTTTGACTTTTACCGTTCAGGAGTTATGGTTCTTGAAAGATTGAAAAATGGCATTTCCAGTCATGTCCGTGCATTTACTCATGAACCGTTCAAACAAAGCTTTTCAAATTTTAATATGTTGTTACACACAACAAAATGAAGGTCAATTTCAATAAAGACGATTTTGACTTCAACCGTTCAGGAGTTATGGTTCTTGAAAGATGGAAAAATGGCATTTCCAGTCGTGTCTGTGCAAAAATTTACGCATGAACTGTTCAACTAAAGCTTCCCAAATTTTAATATGTTGTTGCTGATGACAAAATGGAGGTCAAGTTCAATAATGACGATTTTGACTTTTCCGTTCAGAAGTTATGGTTCTTGAAAGATTGAAAAATGGCTTTTCCAGTCGTGTCCGTACATTTACTCATGAACCATTCAACCTAAGCTTTTCAAATTTTAATATGTTGATACTGGTGACAAAATGGAGGTAAAATTTGATATTGACGATTTTCACTTTCACCGTCCATCAGTTATGGTTCTTGTGATATTGGGAGGACACATATAAATGTTAATAAATCCGGTTTGCTGTCGTTGTTTATCGCTTTAACTGTTGTGTTTCCTGTATTTTTATTACAGTATTTTTCCGAGTTTTCATTTGTACGTTTTTACGTTTCACTAACCGAACTGGTTTTGAAGTCGTTTTAAAACAATTTATAAAAATAAAGAATGTTACATATAGATGTCATTGTAAGTTGATTGCATTTTAATGTCATTTTAATCCAGAGAAGAATTAAGGAGCTTCAGAAATTCAAATTGCTGCTAGAAAAAATGAAACCAAAATCGATTTTAAATCGAATTATTCAGCTATTTATGTAAAACTGAACAAATGAGTTATATTTGTACAATGAATTGTATTTGATATTTAAATCTGATATGCATTTCAGCAGAAACAAAGGCACGCATATATAAACTCATTGTTAAATACAATTAGCGATTTAGTGTCTCTCAAGTTTGATTTAGCTGTATTTTATTAGTTTAATTGAATTTCATTGACGTATGACAAAAGCAATAGTTTTCCAATATATCATATAACATACTTTTCTATAGATGCACAAACGAGTAATTAATACCAGAAAGCGCAATTGATCATCGAAAAACACTATTCAAACATAGAATGGCACTGAGAGAACAAACACAGAAATATTAATAAACAATTCCACTATTGAATGACTAATCATTCTAAGTGCCAATATTTACTCCAGTTAAATGTTGAAATAGTTAGATGGATTATTATTTTCTTCCTGTCCAGTGGCAAGTATGTCATGCACGACCTACTATAAAAAAATAGGCAAGTAATTACATTTGTAATGTATGGTACAACTGTTGTTATTACTCTTGTCTAATAATTAGAATAATGATACCTTTCAGCTTTATGTTTGAACCCTCGTGTTTTCAAGCTTTTGCCACAGTGATCATATATTCCTTTCTTGATCCTGTGACCTCGCTATCTAACATGCCTTTGTGAAGCCTGTGATTTAGCGTTCTTGGCTCATATGTCGATTATGTATACCAGCTATCCTTTGGCGAGCCTGCGATCCAGGGATACAACATTCCGTGGCGAACCTAAGATCTACATGTATTCCGTAGCCTACATTTATTGACACTGTGACCTAGAGATCCTTTACAGATACTTTGGCGATCCTAA
The DNA here is from genome assembly GCF_036588685.1 of Mytilus trossulus. Taxonomy (NCBI): domain Eukaryota; kingdom Metazoa; phylum Mollusca; class Bivalvia; order Mytilida; family Mytilidae; genus Mytilus; species Mytilus trossulus. The sequence goes on from NC_086384.1 coordinate 59,470,905, forward strand.
ATTCCTCTGATATTATTGCGATATTTTTATTAGCAAATCGTTAGGTCATATATGCCTACCAAAGGCCCTACGTTGTACAGTTCCTACATGACAACGGAGATATTCTATTTATTTCATCACAAATCTTACTATTAGATACAAAGATGTTTACCGTTAGAGAAACATATATAAAAACTCGTGAGAATTGGATATTGCTTGATATCAACTCTCGTTATTGAATTTAAAAGTAATTAAAGTAACTCCGCTAAATACTTCTTTGTTATAATATGGAAATTAAAGAACGAATCATTATTAATATTACTGTTGTTATTATTATAACTGTTATGTTACCTATCCGGTTAGACATGTTTTATCGCGTTTAATTAACTATTATCAGAGATATTTGCCTACTCAACAGATAAAATATCTGGAGGAAATTCCTCATTTCACTTTTTATGTGACTTTAATGAACAGTTAAAGGTAATAATTCTTCTGTATTTCCCCCGAGGTTATATTTTCCTAGCTGCTGTGACAAGTCAAGTATCACTTTTATTTGGTTTTACTTTTTAATAACGTGCTGCTTATTGGTTCTTTTGTAATAAAGCAACAGGACGATGTCGAAAGTAACTACAATCACAAATGTACAACTCATTGCTTAGTTCCTGAGGGTAGTAATTAAATGTACGAGGTGAAATAAGAAGCAGATAATATGTAAAGTTATGTAATTTTGAAACATTTTATTAAATATTTTAATAGTAACTTAACAGTAAAATTAGTCAATATTATTACAGAAATCGATTACGATTCTTTGTTACATGTATGACGTGGCTTTGTACTTATACATCCTGTCATTGTGTAATTGTACTTTATGGTGAAGTTGTGTATGCTTGTCTTTAATTTTTGCTAATACGCTCGGTCTATATATGCCATTTTGTGCTTCTTTGTTACATATTTTTGTTTTAAGTGATTCAGATTATAAAACAATGTTGGCTGCTGTATGTTTTGAATTTTTACCTATACATTTTATGTCTGATTGTTTTTTCCACGCATCGTTGTCAATATATTGTTTTTTTATGCGACTGTCATACAAGGGAGATGTTGAGCAAGCTATAAACCAGGTTCAATCCACCATTTTTTACATTAAAAAAGTCTGTACAAACACATGAATATGACAGTTGTTATCCTTTTGTTTGCTGTGTTTGAGCCTTTGATTTCTCTATTTGATTAGGGACTTTCCGTTTTGAATTTCCCTCGAAGTTCAGTATTTTACTTTTTACTTTTTTTTCATTCTAGGGACGATTAAGGGCTTAACTTTTTACCATAAGTTCTTTGTTTCCTTCAGTATGATCTTTTGAATTGTGTAGCAAAATAAGAGTTTTGACCCCTATTTCACGGTCCACTGAACATAGACAACAATAGTGCGAGTAGGGCATCCGTGTACTATGATCACATTATTGTGTGTTGTTATTTATATCTATTGTCATTGTTTTTGGAAGATGCTGTTTATTTTTAGAACATTGAATTTCATGAATATCTCACTACGTCTTTTATTCAGATCCCACTCTTTATTCTTAACAATATACTATAGACATGCGTAGCTTTACCTTTAAAAAAAAAATACAGTTCACATCAAATTCGTGATGTCTTCTACGCGAAATACCGTAAATTTCTATCTATTCAAATACAATTATAAAGTAACTAGTCATATCGTTAAAGACTTTCAGGAAAATTTAATGACTGAAATCTCATCATTTTTTAATGTGAACCATTTCTATTCTTAAGATGTTTGTAATAATTCCCTTTGTGTTGCTACTTTATGTGTGTCTATTGCTGTAGACCTTGTTTGTAATAATCCCTTCAGTTCTGTCACTTAGTGTGTCTATTACTGTAGACCTTGCTTGTACTAATCCCTTTTGTTCGGTCACTTCGTGTGTGTCTATTACTGTAGACCTTGCTTGTAAAAATCCCTTCAGTTCTGTCACTTCATGTGTTTCTAGTACTGTAGACCTTGTTTGTAATAATCCCTTTTGTTCTGTCACATCATGTGTTTCTATTACTGTAGACCTTGTTTGTAATAATCCCTTTTGTTCTGTCACATCATGTGTTTCTATTACTGTAGACCTTGTTTGTAATAATTCCGTTTGTTCTGTCACTTCATGTGTGTCTATTACTGTAGACCTTGCTTGTAATAATCCCTTTGTTCTGTCACTTCATGTGTGTCTATTACTGTAAACCTTGTTTGTAATAATCCCTTTGTTCTATCACTTTATGTGTGTCTATTACTGTAGACCTTGCTTGTAATAATCCCTTTGGTCTGTTACTTAGTGTGTCTATTACTGTAGATCTTGCTTGTAATAATCCCTTTGTTTTGTCACATCATGTGTGTCTATTACTGTAGACCTTGTTTGTAATACTCCCTTTTGTTCTGTCACTTCATGTGTGTCTATTACTGTAGACCTTGCTTGTAATAATCCCTTTGTTCTGTCACTTTATGTGTGTCTATTACTGTAGACCTTGCTTGTAATAATCCCTTTGTTCTATCACTTTATAAGTGTCTATTACTGTAGACCTTGCTTGTAATAATCCCTTTCGTCTGTCACTTAGTGTGTCTTTTACTGTAGATCTTGCTTGTAATAATCCCTTTGTTCTGTCATCTTATGTGTGTCTATTACTGTAGACCTTGCTTGTAATAATCCCTTTGGTCTGTCACTTAGTGTGTCTATTACTGTAGACCTTGCTTGTGATAATCCCTTTTGTTCTGTCACATCATGTGTGTCTATTACTGTAGACCTTGCTTGTAATAATCCCTTTTGCTCTGTCACTTCATGTGTTTCTATTACTGTAGACCTTGTTTGTAATAATCCCTTTTGTTGGCACATGATGTGTGTCTATTTCTGTAGACCTTGCTTGTACTAATCCCTTTTGTTCTGTCACTTCGTGTGTGTCTATTACTGTAGACCTTGCTTGTAAAAATCCCTTCAGTTCTGTCACTTCATGTGTTTCTAGTACTGTAGACCTTGTTTGTAATAATCCCTTTTGTTCTGTCACATCATGTGTTTCTATTACTGTAGACCTTGTTTGTAATAATCCCTTTTGTTCTGTCACATCATGTGTTTCTATTACTGTAGACCTTGTTTGTAATACTCCCTTTTGTTCTGTCACTTCATGTGTGTCTATTACTGTAGACCTTGCTTGTAATAATCCCTTTGTTCTGTCACTTTATGTGTGTCTATTACTGTAGACCTTGCCTGTAATAATCCCTTTGTTCTATCACTTTATGTGTGTCTATTACTGTAGACCTTGCTTGTAATAATCCCTTTCGTCTGTCACTTAGTGTGTCTATTACTGTAGATCTTGCTTGTAATAATCCCTTTGTTCTGTCACTTTATGTGTGTCTATTACTGTAGACCTTGCTTGTAATAACCCCTTTGGTCTGTCACTTAGTGTGTCTATTACTGTAGAACTTGCTTTTAATAATCCCTTTGTTCTATCACTTTATGTGTGTCTATAACTGTAGATCTTGCGTGTAATAATCCCTTTGTTCTGTCACTTAGTGTGTCTATTACTGTAGAACTTGCTTTTAATAATCCCTTTGTTCTATCACTTCATGTGTTTCTATTACTGTAGACCTTGCTTGTAATAATCCCTTTGTTCTGTCACTTAGTGTGTCTTTTACTGTAGAACTTGTTTGTAATAATCCCTTTTGTTCTGTCACTTCATGTGTGTCTTTAACTGTAGACCTTGTATGTTACAATCCCCAGAAGACAATCAAATCGTATATTGTCAACATAAATCAATCAAGTTACCTTGTATACAAACCACAACATGGTAATGTAGAAGGCACTAGTAAGTCACTACGATACCTCGATGTCGTTTTTACGATTGCTTCGACTTCATAAAACAATAAACTGGATGGTTGAGATATTAAATCACATCTTACTGTAGGTCTAATGTTTACTTGATGATTACCTCTGTGTATACCTAGTAATCAATTATTGACAATATATACAAGACGGAACTAGTCAAACATGTCTTTCATAAGCATTTTTTATTATTTTAATCTGGTAAAACAAATAAGTTCTCTTGTAAAAAGTAAAAAACAAAAATACAAAACTCCGAGAAAAATTCAAATGAAAAGTCCTCAATAAAAATCAAATGTTCAAATTTCGGTCGTTATTCTAAAATTAAACTTTCTACGATGGACAAAATGTTAAAATATTTTTGAATTGGTTCAATGCACATTTAAATTTTTTTAAAATTCAAGTTATGTTTTGAAGGACTATCGATAATTTTCAGAAAATTGCAAATCTACGAAAGGTAACTTCATTAAGTTAAAGCAAGCAATATATTCCCATTAGGATAGATTGACGTATTCCCTATAAAACATACACATATGTTAATTAAGAAAAAAAACCCACATAGACATGTACGACAACAAAGAACTAGATTCGTTGAGTTAAATAAGAGACAACATAAATTAAATAAAACTCGTGAAACAATAAGAAACATAACGTACATTTATTTTATTCATTAATTCGATACACATTAAGTTTATTAAGTTGTACACTAAAGACAAACCTTGGAAGAACTGATCCAATAATTAGAGACAACCCTCTCAATTATATTTATTTTAAAACAACATACTTAAAGATAAAAATTCGAACAATCATAATGAAAATAATTTTTAAATCAATTTGTGATTAGTTGAGAATTTGTCCATGCCGTGAAACACTTTCCCAGGAATCCGAAGGATATTCATAAGGTTTTAAATTGTAAAATGTGACAAAATAATATGAATAATTTATTTTTCAGATGGAACAGTGTAAGAGGATTTTTCAAGCATTCGGACGAAGAAAGAATGTCGATCCAAAGAATCTGTTAGTCAGTCGTTTTAGAAGAAATTTAAATATCTTCGACCTTATTGGAATAGGTGAGTGAATAAACGTATCATTAAAGAAATACTAAATAAAGAATAACCATACATTGTCTCGAAATATCAATGTTATTTGTACAAGGCTTAGAAACAGATAGAAAGCAAGGCTGTGCCGCGCATTTCTGGTATGGTTATTCTTTCTATACTGCAACTCTTATAACTGTTCTAAATGAACTTTTCATGGTAAAAACCATCGATTTTTAATTTGGAGAAGATTACGTTAATTTTCCGCGAACCTGTATGTTTTATTGACGTCATGAAAAAAACAAACTCTACAGGAATCCATTGTCAACGTCATAAACAAGGTGATATATGGTCAGTGACTGTATATCACATATGAATATACAGTCAATGCAATTTGACTGCTCAAATAACACAGTTGCAGTATATTATAGGATTAAACACATTTTTTCGAGAGGTTTCGATGTGTAAACCGGGGCGGTTAACTCGCAAACTGAATAAAAGTCCGAAGGACTTTTATGTCAAGTTTGTGAGTTAGAGACCAGGCCTTGAAGGCATAAAACTTTGCTCAGTGCTCGGAGCACAAAAATCATGCTCGAAACATGAAATCCAGTAATTTGATTGGTTGATTTTCGAGTCTGAGTACAAAAATCATGCTCGAAAATTTTATGACCGTGAGGCCCGGTTTACACATCAATAATCTCTAGAAAAAATGTGTTTAATCCTTATAATTCTTCAGTCAAACATACGCTATTATTAATTTACATTATTACTTTCAAATTGATGGCTACTATATGTACCATCAGAAGCACAATGACATGTCGTAACTAAGGAGTACGCCGCCATCTTGACTTTCTATAAATTTAAATGTTCGATAAATGCAACAGAATTTAAAATGAACTAGTACCTACCTCAAAAACTTCATTTTAATAAGTTACTATCCGAATTTGAAGCGTACAAGTAACGAAATAATCTTTTGTCTAAAGTTTTCAATTGTATGACTTCGTGTTTTGCCATGACGTAACTTCGCCAAATCATTTGTGAAATTTCCCGGAATTTTATTCAAATTTTATTTTATACTTTTTCGAAGCTTTAGTGCATTTTTTTATTTCTCTTTTTTTGTTATATATGCATTAGAATAGAAACAACTGTTATGCAATTGTTTTATAATCTCAACTTGCTAAAAGAAATCCCAGTTTCCCTGCAAGAGTGTTTATCGCGCAAGAATAGATTACAAAAGTAGTTTCGGAAACATGGTTTATCGAAGTGTAAACCAAGAGAAAAATTATACTTGACAATCCAATTCAAGTATTTATAGATATGCAAATGATATAAGAATTATATGCAAATACTGCTTGTGGAGTTTTTTAAATTCCTCGAGGGTATCACCATCCCAGTGGTCAGCACTTATGTGATGACATGCATTATCATAGATATGGTTATAATTATAAATCAACTGTTTACAAAACATTTGAATTTATGAAATACAAAGGCTTTTCTATCTCTGGAATAGATTACCGTAGCTGTATTTGGCCAGATGTTAAAAGAATTTTGGTCCTCAATGCTCTTCAACTTCGTTCTTTATTTGCCATTTTTAATTTGCATGGATTCGAGTGTCACTGGTTAGTCTTTTCTAGATGAATAAACGCATCATAGATACCAGGATTGAAATTTTATATTTACGCCAGACACGCGTTTCATCTACAAAAGACTCATCAGTGACGCTCGAATAAAAAAAATTTAAAAGGCCAAATAAAGTACGAAGTTGAAAAGCATAAACGCGCGTCTGGTGTAAATACAAAATTTAATCCTGGTATATATGATGAGTTTATTCACCAATACAGTTATCAAAGGTACCAGGATTATAATTTAGTACGCCAGACGCGCGTTTCGTCTACATAAGACTCATCAGTGACGCTCATATCAAAATATTTATAAAGCCAAACAATTACAAAGTTGAAGAGCATTGAGGATCCAAAATTCCAAAAAGTTGTGCCAAATACGGCTAAGGAAATCTATGCCTGGAATAAGAAAATCCTTAGTTTTTCGAAAAGTTTAAAACTTTTGTTGACGGGAAATTTATAAAAAATGACCACATTATTGATATTCATGTCAACACCGAAGTGTTGACTACTGGGCTGGTGATACCCTCGGGGACGAAACGTCCACCAGCAGTGGCATCGACCCAGTGGTGTAAATAGTTATCAAAGGTACCAGGATTATAATTTAGTACGCCAGACGCGCGTTTCGTCTACATAAGACTCATCAGTGACGCTCATATCAAAATATTTATAAAGCCAAACAATTACAAAGTTGAAGAGCATTGAGGATCCAAAATTCCAAAAAGTTGTGCCAAATACGGCTAAGGAAATCTATGCCTGGAATAAGAAAATCCTTAGTTTTTCGAAAAGTTTAAAACTTTTGTTGACGGGAAATTTATAAAAAATGACCACATTATTGATATTCATGTCAACACCGAAGTGTTGACTACTGGGCTGGTGATACCCTCGGGGACGAAACGTCCACCAGCAGGATAGTAATACAACAATAATAAGTGTGATACAAAGTATCTTAAGATTCAATTTGGAATTCAACTTGACAATAATCCAAAGCGCATACAGGATGACATTAGACGATACGAAAATACATATCATAAAACAAGTGTTTCTTGTGGATTGTCGAAACCACACGATAATTGACTTAAGAGGCCGAGGTGCCACGAATTAGCATAGTACAACAACTATTGATTAAACGACACTAATTCTAGCAAACCCTGCGAATAAATCGAGCGGAAGTGCTTGAAAGCTAATCATTCATCTCTTTATGTTTAAGTTAATGTAAAACAGACTGTAATAAGTACCTGCAGACCGTCAGTTCACCTAAAGATGTCCCTTCTTTTATTTTCGTTTAGTTGCTTCTAAAATGATGTAAATACCCGATTTGCTTCTGTAATACATGAATGACACGCACTTATTTCAATTGCTGTTGAGATTAGTTAGCAAAAATATAAACGAGACCAACAACTTTAAAGATATGAATGACAATGAACCTTCTAGTTATCTATTTGAATTTCCGTCTCTTTCATTATGAAAACGGTAATTCATCATAACATGTATTCAAGTAACCACTTTGATCTTTCTTTATTCCAGATAAAAGCACATGTAGGTCAAATGAGAGATCTACAAAAGCTGCATATTATGTAATAACAAAAAAAATCCCGCCCCTAAAACATAATTATGTGTACTAGTTATGTAAAATTGTACGTCACAAAAAAAATCCGAAACCGAGAAAAGAACGAAAGAAACACACGAACACATACAATGAACACATACAAGAATAAAACAAATGATACAGCCTTCTGACGTTTGGGCAGTCGCAAAAACGTGGCGGGTTCGAACACAAACGTTTTGCAGCTTACCTTTGTGTTCAAAAAAATTTTCAGCACACTATTGCAATCAATATAAAACAACATCTTAACACCATTGTAATCAAAATAACAAAAAAATCGGAATACCATTGACAAAACAATAAAAAGCAGAACCGAAAGCGGTGTTTCATAGTTGTTTAAGATAACATATATTTTTCAAAATGAAAATTAAGATCTGTATAATTTTACTATCCTACCATAAATATATCATAAACATTACAGGTATGGGAGGTTCATTGGGAATTGGAGTATATATAGTAATATCATATGTGATTAAACATCAAGCTGGTCCATCCGCAGTGTTGTCTGTTATTATAGCAGGGGTTGCAGCGTTGTTATCTGGTATGTAGTATATAAAGTAACATCATATGTGATTAAACATCAAGCTGGTCCATCCGCAGTGTTGTCTGTTATAATAGCAGGTGTTGCAGCGTTGTTATCTTGTATGTAGTATATACAGTAATATCATATGTGATAAAACATCAAGCCGGTTCATCAGCAGTGTTGTCTGTTGTAGTAGCAGGTGTTTAGCGTTGTTATCTGGTTAGAAATGCATATAGTAATATCATATATGATTAAATAAAAGTCGGTCCATCCGCAGTGTTGTCTTTTATTATAGCAGGTGTTGCAGCTTTGTTATCTGGTTATGTTTCATCGAATCCATGCAACCACGTTATCATATCTTAACATTGTATATATTTGTGAGTTTATTTTTATTTATAAAGTGTTAGTTATATGCTGTTATTGCTTTTTAATGGCATGAATGAAATAGAGTAGTTTGAAAACAAACTTTCGTTATAAAAAAACCCTGCAACATTGTACAAGTTGTTACATTGTGAGGATACTATTATCTTTATAGTAGACAAACAAAATTCTATAGGTTGTGCACATACTAAATGATAACAAAAAAATCACATTTTAAAAGAGAAACAGTACTTTGTGTTAGTACATACGATTATGTCCGGAAATTTGTTCAACAAAATGATCAATTCTGGTCCCGTTACAACAATAAATTTATTGAAAACCATTTACAAACAAATAGCTTTAAACAGAGAAATCCATTGTTCATGTAAAGTATTCTGATTATAGGCAAAGAGAAATTTTATTAGCGTAATAATTCAATCTCTCCATTAATAAAAAAGCTGTAACAATATGTATGGTATGTATAATGCTGGTAATCAATATAGTTATATCAATACTATTATGTTGCAAGCATTTAACCAGGAAAATGTCTCGGTGCAGTTTATTATAACCGTTGGTCCCAGTCTCTGACCAAAAGCCTGTTTATTGATGTTAATTATGTAAACCGTGGGTCTTAATACTACCAAACAAACAGAAACTGGTGTCTGCATACTGCTTAAATGCACCATATGTCGACGGTGGAAAAATTCCCTTAACTACCACTACCTCGGTGCAGGTTCTGTATGAACTGAAAGTCCATAATGGCACCGTATGAATAAGATCAAGCGTCTTGTTTTTTTTGTTGTTGAACTGAGCCTCAATTGGTAGATGTTAAACACAAGATCAGGATCAAGCGCATCGGTGCTTAGGCTGATCAATTAAAATCATTAACTGTATATTCTAGAAGGAGCCTTTGTTCTGTGATGCTTCTGTATTTCTGCAAGTCCCTAGTTAAATGTATTGTCCAAAAGAGCACATCGAGCAATAAAAACTGGTAACCTGGATGTTTATTAATTTACACATGGTCTAAATGTATTCACCTCCCCCATAATACTGGTAATTAAAAATTTAAAGATGTGGTAGGATTGCCAATGGGACCACTCTCCTCTAGATTGTTCATTTTCCCTAGCTTTTTACTTTTTCATTTATGTATTTAGTTTCATTACTTGTTAAATTATTTTATCGTTTACTGATGGTTGATGTCTTTATGTCCAGTGGCAAAAGTTCTATGCATGCATGATCAGGACCAGAAGATATTTTCAACAAGTACAATGTGTACGGTCTGAAATAGAGGGTGTCCGACATGAAGCTGGGGATTTTATACTGCCTCATGAAAACTAGGTTATATTGGATATGAATCGAAATTATTTCAAAGGGCTACCTATGGACAACTGCAAGAGCGTGACATTCTCATTCAACGAGGCATTGGATTTATCTTACAAATTTTGACATGATACGGCTGTGTACTTGTACATCCCGCAGTGCCAAATGAACGGCTCATTTTCGAAAAAAGATTTTTCTACCGGTCAGAGGAAAATCATATCGACTAAACTTCTTGTGATCACTAATAGGGGTGCAGTATCGCTTTTGACTATATTACGATATATGTTATTAAATGTTGAGTTATTATATATTGTTATATATTCATAACAAGATACGATGTTATATTCCCTTAGAATGACATAATAACAAATGATAAGACTTTTCAAACTGTTCAGTTATATATGTTTCTCTTTTTATATGTTATCGCAAAACAATGGTACCTTCAAAATTTTCTGTTAATGTTCAGAAAGTACATTATTAAGTCCTAAATTGTTTTACGTTGATTAATGAATATGGGGATATAAATATGCATAATATTTTGAACATAAAACTTTTAATATCCATTTTTGTGTTAAATTATGAAAACCAAACACACGTTTTTCATTAGGAACTGCATAACACACATGTGAATGTGTTTGCAGAAAAATTAAAATTTTTAAGGTGAAATAACGCCAGTCTGACTGTGAACAGTAATAAACGAAGCATCCCATCGATTTATATATCATAGTTTTATGTCAAGTCGACTCCGGCTGCAACAAAATGAGCAATGAAAAATTGCCTAAAACTTCAATCAGGTTAATGGCATATTGTTGTATAATATTATCAGATGGGGGACTGTTTAACATCAAGCATGTATATCGATGACCTTAATAGGGTCAAGTATTACGATGAATTAATCTTAACTAGCAAACTTGCGGTCTGATATTTATGTAAAAAACATTAAACCATTAACCAAAACCACATACAACATACAACAACCGACAACCGCTGTTATACAAGTTCCGGAATTTTTGAACAATTTAAAAAAGGCCATTAGATGAGATAACATTTTAAATAATCTATACGTTTACTTTTACATTTGCTAAAGGAATAGGGGGAGGGTTGAGATCTCATAAACATGTTTAACCCCTCCGTATTTTAGCGCCTGTCCCAAGTCAGGAGCCTCTGGTCTTTGTTAGTTTTGTGTTATTTTAATTTTAGTTTCTTGTGTACAATTTGGAAATTAGTATGGCGTTCCTTAATCACTGAAATAGTATATATTTGTTTAAAGCCAGCTGAAGGACGCCTCCGGGTGCGGGAATTTCTCGTTACATTGAAAACCTGTTGGTGACCTTCTGCTTTTGTTTTTTCTATGGTCGGGTTGTTGTCTCTTTGATACATTCCCCATTTCCATTCTCAATTTTATATTATACGAGAAGACCTCATTTTGTGTGTCGCTTCTCTTCCTTCCACAATAAATTAATCATCATGCCTCTGTGTTCTTTAGGTAACATGCATAGTCGTATTTGTCATCCATTCTTATGATTATTCAGATGGAGTTATCTTGGGAGACAACAAAGGTGTCCGGATATTGTTTCCGTTATCAGACTAACTTATAGTCATAGATAAGACTTCCGGTTTTAATAAAAATGAGAATGGAAATGGGGAATGTGTCAAAGAGACAACAACCCGACCAAATAAAAAACAAACAACAGCAGAAGGTCACCAACAGGTCTTCAATGTAGCGATAAATTCCCGCACCCGGACACAAGAACAACCAATCGAATGATAGATTACAAAAATTAAAAATAAATAAGCCAATCAGAGCGTGTTCCATATTATGGGTTTTAGATCGCAGGAACCACAACTATTAAACAGTTATGTTTACCTGTTATCTACCTGTAAAAGAGGGACGAAAGATACCAAAGGGACAGTCAACTACGATTATACTACTATAATATACTGAGACTCTCTGTATTCTGTCTACTTTTTTCTTAAACATTTACTATCTAAGGGGTCATACCAGGTGCATATACATTGAAATAAGTAAAACGTGTTGAAACAAGAATGTGTCCATCGTATACGAATGCCAAATCGGCACTATCATTTACTATGTTTAGTGGACCGTGAAATGGGGTACAATCTCTAATGTGGCATTTAAATTAGAAAGATCATATCAAAGGCAACATATTTACAAGTTTCGAGTTGGTTGGACTTCAATTTCATCAAAAACCACCACGATACTAACTTCAACCTGAAGCGGGACAGACGGATGGACGAACGAACGGACATACAGACTAGAAAGCATAATTCCCATAAATGGGGCATACAAATTTATTGTTGAAAGTGAAAAAGTGAAAACTTTAACCTAAAGCCAAACAGAAGGACAGAAGAACTAATGAACGGACGAACAGACTAGAAAACATAGTTCCCATAAATAGGGCATACAAATTTATTGTTGAAAGTGAAAGTAGGGTAGAGATTAGAGGGAGGCATGACTTATTCGGGACCCCGGGATCGGATGTTATGAAGCACGGGATCTCGGGATTGATTTTTACGGGATGCGGGAATACCTTTTTTTTTAATTTCGGGATGTCGGGATATGAATTTCGTTAAAATACGCACCTCGGGATTTCATGTTTTGAAGCCTGGGGTTTAGGAATCAGGGCCCCTCAAACCACCCCTCAAATGTGCCTTAGTCATTTACACGAGATTCAAATCCTACCATTGGCATGTTAATAGAGCTCTCAAAAGGAAAAACACTGATGGATTGTCCTAGAAGCACATTTTATTAGAATAATAAATGTCTATAAGCAGTTTAATTTATTTCACGTTTGAAGCGGTTCAAATTTTCAATTAAATTTGACTTTTACCAAAAAAAAATACATTGTAGCAAATGGGAATAATAATTGTGGTACAAGGTCAGAAACACGAAAATAATTGAATTAAACAGAAAGGAAACACATAACGAACTTTGGATAAAAAAGGGAGAGGGCTTTTGAAACCTTATATGAAATTCTCCAGTCTTTTACAAAATGTCATCCTAAAACAGTTTACAAGCTGTATCGTAACTATATCCCTTCTTACGTAGTCTGTGTATAGGTTTTGTAGATGACTTACTACACAGTCCACACACATTAAACGTTATAAAATAAGACCTTAAATACCAGGCCATACGCTTCAAGAACTCTACAATACTGTATGAAGGTTCTTTTTGCTATGTGTAAATAAAAAAAAATACTTATAAAATACAAAACATGGATAGCTATAATGTACAAGTCATGCACAGCTGTATAATACAATCATATATGTTTGAAAGAGTGCTATTGTCGTTGAATGCGTTCTACATAGCAAACACAGAAATGATTTCTTCTTTTTCAGGTTTCTGTTATTCAGAATTCACCACACGTCTCCCGCAGGCCGGGTCCTCCTATGTTTTTGTATATGCCTCCTTGGGTGAGCTGTCCGCCTTTGTGATTGGCTGGAGTATGATACTAGAGAACATTGTCTTAGCTGCAGTAACTGCTAAAGCATGGGGTCAATATTTTGATGGTTTACTAAATGGTACAGTACATAGGTTCGTAACACAGAACAAAACACACGTATATCAAATTCTTCTACATAGTGTTATGACTTTGATACATTTTGTACTTACATTCACCCGGTGTTTTTTTTTGTTGTGTTGATAATTGTTTCATCTAAAATTTAATTAAACCCCGATGTGCATGTGAACTCATCATAGATACTAGGATTGAAATGTTTGTATCTTTGCCAGACGCGCTAGCTTCGAGGTCCAACATTTCGTAATATGTTTGCGAAATACAGTTATTTCATTCCCGAGGTAAACAAGCCTTGGTATTTCCAAAGTTCATTTTTTTGCGAACAGTTAATTTTTATTGATGGCCATAAGTGCTTTCTACACTTTGTACAATGATACAACAAAAAACGAGACTTATTGGAATGAATTGTTGCACATGCTTTCCATCAAAATATATTTGATTTTGTTGCTTGCAGTTACACCTGTGATCATTTACAATGGAAGGGAGATGAATTTTTGACCGACTGTCCAGATATATTACCATGTGGTATCTTGTTTATAACTTCCCTCCTGTTCGTATGTAACGCAAAGGTAACTATACTTTGTATTCCCATTTCGTTGATACTATGGATTTATTATTATTCGTTGAATATCAATTTCCGTGGATTTCAAGATAATCTTGGAAACCACAATTTCCGATGTCCAACGAATTACATATTTTGTATAGTAGTATATGAAGACTTTGAGAATACCATGATATCAAATACTCCTGATATGCAAATTTCCCTTAATCCAAGAAAGTTGATTCCCACGAAAATGAATGGACCCACATTATTTTATCAAGAAAACTTCTCCTATTAACGCAGATTATGAAATGTTATATGTTCTCAGTATTATTTCACACGTAATTTTTGTCGTATTGAATTACAAGGAAAATTTTGTAACATTATGATTAAACAGATGTAGGCAATGCGTCAGTAATTCAACTATGTAAACATATTACAAAACACCTAGTTATCAATATATTCAACACAGCAAAACACTTCATCTATTAATACAAATAGGTTCTTAAAATGTTGAAACTAATCGAAGTAAAAATGAAATAAAACCTTTTATTCAGGATACCCAATATACTTGTCATAAGCGCTTGTCATTGAATATATAAGAACATGAGAACTAGTCTATTTTTCTTCTGAAAATCTTTCAAAAATTATGTGAAAGTCATCACAATTCAATGAAGCTGAGCTTTTGTTGTAATACTGTTTCATACAATTAAAGGCTTACTATCAATCCGAAAAGAAACCTCATTTAAATAAAAGTGTTGTTGACGAAAAGGAACTTTATTTTTTTGTATTGTAATATAAACCTCCAAACCAGCTGCAGAATCGATCAATACCTGTTATTTGGTTCGTAAGCTTGGCATATTTGATGATTTTTGTTCAAAAAACACATTCGTCAGCTTTACAGGACTTTATAAATAATAAAATTTAAAATTTGAATTCAAAACAAAAAATATCAACGAAATTGAATTTAACATATTCTGTCAAATTAGTAATGTTACAGTTATTATGTGAATATCAATAATAAAAAAAAAATGTAATTCACATCATAGCAATACAAAACGACAAAATATATATATACTAGAACACACCCGCGAAAGGTATATAACTATGCGCAAGCCTTATTTTAGTATTGGTATTGTCATCTGATAAAGTCATGCCGATTATAAGATACACAGTTTTTCTCTGCTTTCAAATCTTTCTGTTTGAACCCGTCGAACTGGAACTTATCAATTATTGGTAATATTAATTATTTGGAAAACAAAAGGTCCTGGAATGGAGTACTTTTTAATCAACAACATTGTCCTATATTAGTTATAAATAAAGATGAATTCTTTGATTCACTGTTTAACGTCATGTATGCCCACTAACAAATTGAAAACTGTTCCTCATTTTTAGTCTTGTTATCGTAGAAAGTCTTACTGATTAAAATACTACAATAGGTAGCTATTTGACAATTTAGTAGTGTCAACCCTGTGATTATGACCCGTGTATATAGCATATTAACCCTGAATACACCATTTGGTGGTGCGCCTGTCAGATGCGGAACTTATAGATTAGGTAATAGGTAACAGGTGAATATACTTTTGGTATCGGTATCGGACTCGACCCGGAACTTCTTAATGATTGGCAATATTAATTACGTGGAAAACAAAAGGGCCTGGAGTGGTGTAATTTTCAATCTACACCTTTGTACTATATTAGTGATATATAAAGTTGAATTATTTGATTCGTCGTTTTTACGTGATGCCGGCTGAAAAATTGGACTTGGTAATTTTAGTATTATAGACTGTAGCTAACACACTAACCGACCACCGATTAATGGATTCATGATCTTGTATGATTTTTCATGTAATATAAGTCCTTGTATTTCTTTTACTCTTAGGTCATGTAATGTCTAAATCACAATTTATAAAATTTTAAATCATTTACACTAATCAAGGAATGAAATGCGTAAACAGGAAGACACGCATTAATTTAAACATTACCCTGATCACGAAAACGATTCTTGAACAAATCATTTAATCCTAGACAACTTTCATAAACTCCTCGTTTGTAAGAGAACAATATACCGTTTTTTGCTCTTTAATTCTTGTACTTAATCACGAAGAATGTTTTATTTTATTCATTCTTTTACATATTAAAAGAACCACATTTGTAAACAATCAGATTACCAATGGTGTTAAGAGAGATTTAATGAACAGTGACACACAGTTGTTTTCATCTGTGTAATTAAGAATATTTGAAGAGTTGTCTCATAAGCAAGCTTACCACATCTTCATATATAAGATACAAGACAATTGATTATAAACATTTCTTGTATTGTTTTAGGCGTCCACACTGTTATCGTTTATCCTTACTACAATGAATGGCCTAGTCGTTATTTGTATTATATGTGTTGGTATCTTCCATGTTCGTCATGAGAATTGGACGGACCCACCAGGCTTCTTTCCTTTTGGTTTGACAGGGGTACGTATCTTAAGGTTACATTTCATACTTCTTAAAATCGAACTTTTTGTTTTCAATAGTGTTAGGCTCAAGGGTTTGATCGTCATTCCAGTAAGTAAATGACGGTTCGTTTGCTGGTAAATGCTTCATGATGAGGCATTGAAACATGCGACATATGATATTTTATTATGAAACAACTAAACGTTTACAGAAATTAATCTGAAATGAATTCAATGAAGGCCATTGTTACTTGTAACATCTGGAAATAGCCACGACATTCCATTTTTTATTTCTTTTCAAATAAGTGTTTTTGATTCAGTTTGATTTTGCTGGATATAAAATATAACATGGCGTTTAACAAACTTCCACTTGAAATTTGTAATTAACAAAAGTTGACATGAAAGAGGCATGGTTGAACAAATTAATGGTTATCAGGACGTTAAACTAAGAAAACTAAGGTATAAAACAGGACGTACATTTAACGTAAACAGAACTTAACGCTAACGGACAGGGTAAACAGGACACAAAACAAGTGAAATCAGGATGGTAGACTAAGGTAACACGAATCAATCAAAGATTAATCGGAAAGTTTAACAAAGGTTAGTAAGAAGGTCTACCGAACGCAGAAAAAGGTAATCGTCGTAACGTACACTTTAGATAGAGAAAGTTAGTCAATGGTAAAAAGAAAATATGAAAAAGGTAAAATTGAAATAAAAGCAATTCAAAAAGAAAACAAGACAGAGGTAAATAGAAAAAAAGACAAAGGTAAATGCATTAAATAGTTACATAGGTAATCAACGGTAAATAGGACCCAATATAAATGCAATTAAGATTAAAAACAAAAACAAAGATAAACAGGATTAAAAACAAAGGTAGACAGGATGTAAAAAATCATTGGTGACGATATAATAAAAGAAAAGATTTAAATGCCAGATAATGTACGAAGTTCCTTAAAGTTTTGCTATATACGGCTAAAGTGATCTAGTCCTAATCCTAACCACGTCAACTTGCATTGGTACAAAATGTAGTATTTGTATCCATCTGATGAGTAACGTCTTTTTGAAGTGATTTTTATAGATTTTGTATTATGCTGTATTGTTACACCACTGTCCAAGGTCAGGGGGAGGGTTGGGATTCCGCTAGCATGTTCAACCCCGCCACGTCACAACACAGAAGTCCTGACTACAGGGCTGGTGATACCCTCGGGGAATACAAAAATCGTGTTAAAGACAAAGATAAACAGGTTTACATGTATAATAAAAATAAAGAGAGGTAAATATGACGTAAACAAAGGAAAAACGGAAGTGAGACAGTAGTTAACAGGACACAATACATTTTTTGCAAGTTCAGAGCAAATGAAAAACGGGACGCAAGGCAAACTATCAAGTTTGCCCTACGCCAACAATTAAAATGCATTTATCAGAAACTGACGTTGACTATAGCATTATTTAAAAATGTGCTTATCTTTAATCTTTGAATGATTTTATGTCATATGGTATATCTTTTAAATCATTTTTTTTTATTACATACTAGGAACTCTATTTCGTGATCTTATGTAGTTGTAAAAGGCATCAATTGAGATATCAACTGGATATAAACTCTTCCGTTTTTTGTCCATTTCAGTCAAAGTAAAAGATTCACTAAATAAATCCATTAATTAAATTACGGCCTGACATTTACGAGGAGATAATGTTGGAATCAGCTAAACGATTCTAGTAAGAGCAGATCATGTCATAATATGGTAAAGATTTATAGGTGCTGTTCTCAAGATAAGAAATAGCTGTCCATTGCCCTGCTTTCATTATTTTTATATTTGCCAGAGATAATTAATGAACGCATTTTTCACTTAAACATAATGTCAGTGTAATAACAGATTTAGAGACGTCGATCGATACATAAATAGGTTCAATTTATAACAAAGCTCCAAAGAAAGACGGCATACGTAATAATTGACGAAAAATCACTTGATTTTACAAAATTGTACGTTGTGTACGTTGCATATTGCACTAATACAATCCATTCTTAATGCTTTGAAATGTATTACTTATTTAAAGATTGTGTTTAAAACAAAGGGTACAACACAAACCATAACTAGTAAAAAGCAAAAAAGTATTAAACTTCTTATGATAGAAAACTAAACTCTAAAGACAAAACAGATTTTACACAAAACTTAATACTGATCACCGGATATACCATGATGAACTGGAAACATCGAACTTTGCTGAACATCGCAATACGAACATCTTGATTATTTAGATCTAATGTGTATCAGAAATTGAACAGATTGTGTTACTATCGAAACAAAACATGTTATATAGAAACAAACCTTTGAAGAATATATGTATACAAAATTTAAAGCATCACAAAAAGATAGAAGTAAACGCGACTAGATCGTAAAACACTTATTGTGAATTCATTGTTTTCTGTTCATCTAGTAGCATCGGTCATATTTTTGTGACGACAAAAAAAATATTATAAGTCATATTTATCAAATTTTCTAAATTCATGAAAATTAATATTGCTTTCGAATGATCAATACAGATGTCCACCATTCCTACGTACTAAACATCATTAACCGAACACGTGCCAGATACACATACACAAAATTGAAGTATGTCCTTTTCGTTTCTTTTCAATCATTGTCTTTAGTTGGGATTATTATAAAATGTAAATCTGATTTTAACTAATTATGACAATATATTTTAAAATTATTTTTCTATTGTCAGATAATAGCCGGTGCTGGAACACTTTTCTGTATTTTTACTGGAATAGACTCCATGTGTTCATCGAGCGAAGAGACAAGAGAACCAATTAAAACTGTTCCACGTGCAATCATAACTTCCAACATTCTGACGTTCGTTATAATATTATGTGTGACGTTGGCTGTCACATTGTCATATCCCTGGTATAATTTACAAGACAGTATTGCTATACCTACTGCTTATCAAGATAAAGGAGTAAATGGATCGTTTTATGTGTTTGCGATTGGTGGATTATTAGGATTAACCGCTGCCCTGATTAGCAGTATACATGGAATACCAAGGTTGCTTTTTTCTATGAAAATGGACCGTTTATTATATCCGTGCTGCTTACTCGATCCCGACACTGGAGGCGTGTTTAAACTAACTATATTTCCTCTGTTGATAGCCTGTGTATTGTCAATGTTTGTTACATTGAATATGTTAATTCAAATGTTAGCATTGGGATCATTGATTTCATACACGTGTGTAGCAGTATGTGTTTTACATGTACGTTATCAACCAATACACGTTGGGCTTTTCCAGGAATATGACGACTTAAATGAAGATAAATATTTTCAGAGCACAGAACTTGAATATCCACTTTTATTTAATTCAAAAAACAATAACGGCTTGAGTAAAACTTTCATTGAGAAATCCGAAATTGGATTTTACAACCGATTGTCAAAAGATCCAAAAAATCAATTGATTATGCCCGACAAACCACGTGACAGCACGTATCACAAAATGGATAGTGTAATTAACGACACACCAAGTGGAAGTCAGAGTAGTCTGTTTCAAATTCCTCCAGGAGTTGCCATAGAACCATCAAATGCAACGTCAATGACGTCATCAATAGCACTTATTGTCTTCATTATAGCAACAACTGTTTTTTCCTTCATAGTAATATTTGCTGGTAATTCCTTGTTTACTGGTTCGTGGTGGTCGACTGCTTGCTTTTTAATTTCTGTGATAACATTAATTGTAACAACTATTGTCATTGTTAAGCAGCCGCAAAATACAACCAGTTTACTGTTTAAAACTCCATATGTGCCATTTGTGCCGTTGCTAGTGATTTTTATAAATATGTTAATGATGTCATCACTATCATATAAAGCTTGGTTACGATTCAGTATTTGGCTTTTTCTTGGTAAGTTTAACTCTCAATAAAGATACAATGATATAATATTTATAAACTTCAGTATTTATCAGGATAACAATACGTTCTAAATCAACGAGTGTTCATTATGCTTTAATGAATAAACTGTTTTATTTAGTGAACATAGTTATCCAACTAATTCATATTGTGTTCTAACTATTCATTATCGTGATTTAACTTCTTATTTTGCGTTCCTTCCAGTGAAAAATGCGTCCAATCTAGAGAGCATTGCATCTTAACGTACGAAACCAGCTAATTAATGAAGTGTTTTAATTGAGTAATATTTTATTTAACGTTTCAGCTAAAATACATAACATTATAGCTAAGGTAGTAAACGTTGCATTCCAGCTAGAATGCATTACATTATAGCTAATATTATTAACATTGCGTTCTAGCTAGTATACATTAAAGCTAAGATAATAATCATTGCAGTCTAACTGGTGGACATTTTATCTTAAGAACAACAGTTCTAGCAAATGAACATGTTGTTTTACGTCATTTGGTCGTTAATGGGAAGTTGTCGCATTGGCAATAATACCACATCTTCTCATTTTCATATTGTGTTAATAAGTTAATGATCATTGCCTACGCCTAATTGCGTTTTAAATAATGAGCATCGTGGCCCAGCAAATTAACATTGCGTTTTAACTAATGACAATTGCTTTCTAACAAATGCCAGAAGTAAATTTAGTTCGAGCAATATAACATGTATAAGTTTCGTTCTAACTTCTTTTAATTTTTGTACAAATACTGAATATTCACTCATGATTATTGTTTTCTCACACATGTTTATTATGTAATATCCAATAAACACTGCATTTTTTAAACAGTCTGAACAATGAAAAATACAGAATTCTGCATTGGTTTTCATAGTATTATGTGAAGCTATACATTGATCGTCTCTCAAAATTGATTGATTCGAAACAATTTTTCATTTGAATATCAATGGAGAGCACAAGTTATTTAACCCATCCAGCTCCCCACCAGAGACAAATATCGTATTAATTCGCCAATACTGCTCACTGTACGACCTTCACTAATGAGCGAAACCTATACCGCCTACAAAAGCAATTCAAACAATACAAACTAAAGGCTGGTTTATGTTCAAACAATAAATGAAAAAAAGTTGGACCAAAAATGCATAACGCGATTCAGCTGAATTACAGGCTCTTGACTCGGGGTAGGAAAAAGGGGGGGGGGGTGGTATAGTTCATTTTTGTTTTAACATGACTTTTTATTTTCAGGATTAATTGTTTATTTTATATATGGAATACGACACAGTACAGAAATTGAAATAGACGATCAAGAAGTCGTACTTTATGAAATAACTGACCAAGAAAGGACACCAATTAAGTGATAAGAAGTTGTAGTGTTATACGTTTATAAGCTGAGAGAGAACAAAGGATCACAGTAAAAGAAGAACACCGTTTAAATTTATTCTGAAATATCCAAAACAAGCTATGATACCTTAGCCGAAAGACAATATGAATTATGATTATCATAAATTGAACTCATGTGTATTTTATTACAATCAAAGTATGAATAAGATTGAGCAAATAAATTCAAATAAACAACATTTATTGGGAGCATGTTTGTATGCATATTTAAATAAACAATAAAAAATCATGAATAACTTGATCTGTGTTCTAATTGTTGATTCGTCATATTGCTTTTACAGTGCTAATGATCCCTATTTTATTCAAATGAGGCGGTCTCGGTGTAGACTGAAGTGCGGGAGTTAGTAGCGTAGATCGTATGACATATTATATACATTGAAAAGAT
Organism: Mytilus trossulus; assembly: GCF_036588685.1. Taxonomy (NCBI): domain Eukaryota; kingdom Metazoa; phylum Mollusca; class Bivalvia; order Mytilida; family Mytilidae; genus Mytilus; species Mytilus trossulus. The sequence goes on from NC_086384.1 coordinate 59,493,413, forward strand.
CAGTTTCAGAGATTGTTTTGTTTGAGTGATTGTTTACGCCGTACAATGTATCCCTTCTCTTAGACAAGATACTTGTATCAACGTTAGCCATTTATTTTATGAAACATAGCAAGACCACGGTGGATTAAAAACCTGATATAGCTAATATAATCTCTCACTTGCTGTATATTTGTATAAAATTCCCTGAAATCACAATGTGTAAACAAAACAAAGACAAGCAAACAGATGTTTATAATAGGGATACAGTCGTCAATATCGTGAAATACACCATCAGTTCAAACAAATGAGTCAAGAAGGAAAACAAAATAACTGATAGGAAAAGCAGATAATGAAACATGAAAGTAAAAAAAAAATATAATAGGACAACACATTGGCGGGATGCATAAGTACCGAGCCACGTCGAAAGTATAATACCAAAAAAAATGGACTACACAGAAAAGGTTGACAATTCATAGATCTATTGATAAGATGATAGACGAAGTCAGTACCTAGAATGTATAGGTTGATATTATTTTTTACGCTTATACAGAATATGTATCAACAAGGTCTTTGTATCTTTAGCAACACGACGGGTGCCGCATGTGGAGCAGGATCTGCTTACCCTTCCGGAGCACCTGAGATCACCCCTAGTTTTTGGTGGGGTTCGTGTTGTTTATTCTTTAGTTTTCTATGTTGTGTCATGTGTACTATTGTTTTTCTGTTTGTCTTTTTCATTTTTAGCCATGGCGTTGTCAGTTTGATTTAGATTTACGAGTTTGACTGTCCCTTTGGTATCTTTCGTCCCTCTTTTAAGGCGATGAACTTTTTTATTGGGGGGATTAATAAATTACAATCGTCCAGTATGTCATAAATTCTGGTATTGAGATGGTGTTTGTGTCAAATTCAATGTATGAATCTCAAATAAAGATGAATCTGTTTTTAATTTTTATTAAAATTTCTACTTTTGGAGGAAATATTAATGGAACTCCTTCTGAAAAGGTATAGATTTTAATTCATGGAAAGAATATCACCAATATATGTCTGAATGTAAAATTAAAGGATTTTGCTTGTTTGATCTTATACTTCTTAACAAGGGTCAGACGTGACTGAAAATAGGAAGAGTTTGACAAGGAGAGTCGCACAATTCGTTCTCATAGAAATGCCGACACATTGTTGAAAAACTCTACTAAATTCAATAAATATGTTGTTATTAAGAAACTCCCGCATACTGGTCACTTGTTCCTCTGTGTAGCATGTTTTACCTTGTAGGACTTTATTTACAAAATATCCCGTATTGTATCATAGAGTAACACATGAATATTTGTGTTGTAAAGAATTGTGAATTTTTCGAATTGTTAACGAAACGCGCGTCTGGCGTACTCATGGTACTAAATTATAATCCTGGTACCTTTGATAACTATTTCTTTCGGGCGATATTTCATTTTTTCCTGGGGAATGGTGGTTTACAGTGTTGAAAGATAAAAAAAGGTTTTGATAACATAAATTTCAGAGAAAAATCAGATAATGAATTATCTAGAACTTCTTTAAACTTTTTAGAATCTACATGAGATTACTACCACTTCGCAAGGAAACAGATGCAAAATACAAAACAAGAATGAGTACACGGATGTCCCACTACCACTATCATTTTCTATGTCCAGTGGACCATGAAATAGGTGTCAAAACTACAATTAGAAAGATCGTATCATAAGGAACATGTACATTTAGTTTCAGGTTGATTGGACTTCAACTTCATCAAAAACTATTTCGACCAAAAACTTAAATGTGAAACGGGACAGATGGACGAACGAACGGATAATTGGACATACATACCAGCAAACATAATGCCCCTCTACTATCGAAGGTGGGGCATAAATAAACCAGGAATGATCACCTCATGTCCTGCTGAGGTATACTCAGATCCTATAACACATTCGGTAAAGCTGGCGAAAAATGATGGTCAGAAAATGAAGATTTATTGATTGTCGGGTGCTAAACGTCTAGTGGCAAATACTTCATACATTCAGGACTAGAACAAGTCGATAAAAAAGGCAATAGGTAGGTTTTGTAATAATAGAGGTCATTCTTGATAATAGAAATTTGGACTGCCACTTGCAAATGAAGGTATATTGGATAGGGACAGAACTTTTACCTTTGAACAGGCAACCTTCGGACCCCTCAAAGAGTTGTTGCAATGTTTCTTAACGTGTAAAAATCATGGTACTATCTTAACACGAGGCATCGGATTTAACGTCTTTATTCGGACCGGATACAATCTGCACAGCGAAACGGACTCCCCACTTTAGCAAGCGTTTTACTTCAGGTAGGAAGAAGACCAGGTGACCATATTTTGTGTTCCCCAGTCACCCTTGGGGCAGGGAATGTAGACGGTCAATAGAAACTAGAGGCTCCAAAGAGCCTGTGTCGCTCACCTTGGTCTATGTGAATATTAAACAAAGGAAGCAGATGGATTCATGACAAAATTGTGTTTTGGTGATGGTGATGTGTTTGTAAATCTTACTTTACTAGTCTTGCTGCTAGTTTACATTTATCTCTACATGTATCTATAATGAACTTGGCCCAGTAGTTTCAGTGGAAAATGTTAATAAAAATTTACAAATTTTATGAAAATTGTTAAAAATTGACTATAAAGGACAATAACTCCTTAGGGGGTCAATTGACAATTTCGGTCATGTTGACATATTTGTAAATCTTACTTTGCTGAACATAATTGCTGTTTACAGTTTATCTCTATCTATAATAAAATTTAAGATAATAACCAAAAACAGCAAAATTTCCTTAAAATTACCGATTCAGGGGCAGCAACCCAACAATGGGTTGTCAGATTCATCTAAAAATTGTAGGGCAGATAGATCTTGATCTGATTAATAATTTTACCCCGTGTTGGATTTGCTCTAAATGCTTTGGTTTTTGAGTTATAAGCCAAAAACTGCATTTTACCCCTATGTTCTATTTTTAGCTGTGGCGGCCATCTTGATTTGATAGTCGGGTCACCGGACACATTTTTAAAACAAGATACCCCAAAGATGATGATTGCCAAGTCTGGATTAATTTGGCCCAGTAGTTTCAGAGGAGAAGATTTTTGTAAAAGATAACTAAGATTTACGAAAAATGGTTAAAAATTGACTATAAAGGGCAATAACTCCTAAACGGGTCAACTGACCATTTCGGTCATGTGACTTATTTGTAAATTCTACTTTACTTAACATTATTGCTGTTTACAGTTTATCTCTATCTATAATAATATTCAAGATAATAACCAAAAACTGCAAAATTTCCACAAAATTACCAATTCAGGGGCAGCAACCCAACAACGGGTTGACCGATTCATCTGAAAATTTCAGGGCAGATAGATCTTGACCTGATAAACATTTTTACCCCATGTCAGATTTCCTCTAAATGCTTTGGTTTTTGAGTTATAAGCCAAAAACTGCATTTTACCCCTATGTTCTATTTTTAGCCGTGGCGGCCATCTTGGTTGGTTGACCGGGTCACGCCACACATTTTTTAAACTAGATACCCCAATGATGATTGTGGCCAAGTTTGGTTCAATTTGGCCCAGTAGTTTCAGAGGAGAAGATTTTTGACGACGGACGACGGACGCAAAGTGATGGGAAAAGCTCACTTGGCCCTTCGAGCTAAAAAGGAACAACGGATATCGGCAAGAAGTTAATACTACATATACTACGGGATTCTTTCAAAAAAAGATGTGGTATAATTGCCCGCGAGACATTTCTCCATAATAGGGGTAGATTGATAAATGCATGGTTGCTTAACGTCCAGTCCAGTAGAAATTTTTCCTGCAAGATCAGGACAAAACGCACCTGTGGCGTTCAACAGTAGATACCTGGTATAATATAGTTTGGCATTGCGTATGATCATTAACGCATTGGACTTAAAAGTAGAAAAAAACCAGTCTCAATTCATTAATAGTTACAATTGTATAGTTAACCATTTTACATAAAATATTCTGGTTAACATCCTTCGTTACATTAAAGATAATGATTTTTCCGATTGTGCAGCCAAAGAGAGATAATTCTATGCACAATTGTCTGTGGGAAAACCCCTCAATGTAATCTGAGTTGTCAGTAGGGTAATATATATTGATTTGACGTGCAGTGGCAATTATTTCATGTAGCTCTGACGTCTGATTACATTTTCATAAGGAAAAGTTATTTTTACTAAGCGAGTAAAATATATCAATGAAAGACAATCTTGAAAAGGTTTATAAATTAAAGAAGAATGACAAAATCACCCTTATATCTCTCGAATTTCACTTACACAGTCATCTCGTTACCAGATTATATGACAAACGAGACGATTTTAATTTTGAAGTAATAAATTTTCCCCACCTAAGTAGCAATAGAACAACTTCACCTGCATATGAAATATTTATTTGCCAACTTTTTCGATATTCAAGAGCTTGCAGTTCCTACTCAGACTTTGTAAAACGTCATCAGTGTCTCAGTAGAAAGTTGATGAACCAGGGTTTTGTCAAAGAATAGCTTGTCCTTTTTCGAAAAAAAGTTCATCGGAAGGTACCAAGACCTTGTTGATAAATATTCCGTATCAACTTCACAAACAATACATGATGGTCTTGACGTATAGATTCTGCGTACTGATGTTGCTTATATTATCACTTAACAATGTGTTTAAGTATTCTTTAATTTATATTTGTTCTATTAATAATATTACTTATTCTGTTGGATTGTTCTATGTAATATTTGACGTGGCTCGGTACTTATACATCCCGTTAATGTGTTTTAGTCTTTAATTTTGGTGGTGTGTTTTGAATATGCAACTTTTGGTGTTTCTTTTGGTTCTTATAACGTGACTCTGTACTTTATAAGATCCCATCAGTAATCTGTATAATAAATTCTGCCAGTCAAGGGACACCTCCAATTATAGCTGGAGTGACATCCACCACCACGAATATATATTTAATTATCACACAAATAATAGTTCCATCCAACAGAATATTATATTCACAAAATGTCAATTTATACTATACGCAATAGGCTAGTTTAAAATCTAAAATTATCTAAATTAGAAGTGATAATTTGGAATGTCTTATGCTGAGACACCTACATAACACTAACAATATATATAAATATATATATAATTAACTAATAGTCTTAAACTGTCCTCCTCTTTTAAGGTTGTTTAGTATCAAGACCGAGTAGTCTATATCTTGTTGTATGCAGTAGAAGTAACATTTTCCTACATTGAGGTTCAAGAATATTTGATATATTATCAACATTTTTATCTTTGTTGTTTTTGCGATAGTTGTAAGGATCGCAAAATCAATCTAAATAATTCAATATTATTGACTCTGTTGCTCTCAGAGAAAATTCTACCAGCTGTTTTCACTCTTTTTTCCAATATTGGTTTTCTTACAGCATCTAGAGTTACACAAACAGGAAATCGGATAATGTTTCTTCTCCATTTTTGCATAGTTGACATGTTGGGTCCACTGCATTAGAGTTATATTTGGCTCTTTGGGATTGTAAGATGTATACCCCTGTTGCAATTTTCACTCGCGGTGGCAATTTTTTGTATTATTTTCGGGTCAGAAGTAGATATACTGACAAACGGATGAAAATGACCAAGGTTGTATATTGGAGATAAATATTGAAGGCTGTTGAAATGTTCTTTCTCATCCAAGATCTTTCTATGCCAGTATGTTTTAATTTTATTTACCATGCTTCTTTTCCATGTCTCTTTTGTTGTTATAGTATCTAAACATTCTCCATGATCTGTTATTTGATATTTAGAACAGATTTTCTTTGCATCTTTGAACCAACTGTTGCTTTTGCAAGATTTAATTTTCAATTGACGATTTTTCCAATCAACAGTAGATTTGTCAGAACATAGAATATTTCCAAGAGCAGTAAAAAAAAATATATTGATTTCAGCATTTATGGGTAGTAGTCCAGATAATAAATATATAGCCGGGTCTGCAGTTGATATTGGTAAAGATAATATTTGTTTTATCGTTTTCTTGTAGAAAGATTGCAGTATAATCAAAGATTTGCTGTTGGTCATTACAACATGTAGTCCATAGAGTAGGTTTGGCATAACATATGTTTTGAAGGTGGATATAGATGTAGATGGGTCTAGTCCATAATCTCCATGCAAGCCAATTGCCATTAAACTGCATAAAGCTCTTCTTGCCTTCTTGATGTTTTCTTCCGCAGTTACTAGTTGTGTGTTACAGTTCGATCTCTGTTTCCCAATATGTGTGGTTTTATCAACTGTAGGCATTTAAGAAGTGTCGTATCATTATGGGCATTGGTGTTGGTTTGTATAGGTAGTACAACGTTTTTAGTAGGTTGTATTATATAGCTATTCTCGTTGACTAGTATTTGAGCTTCAAACTGAGAATTACTAGTTATGGTAAGATGATCAGCACAAGTTGGCGCATTACAATTGATCGTTCCAATATGTCCCCCAAAACCGGTGTTACATATTTTGTTTAAAAGATCGTTTACATAAACTTTGTAAAGGTCGGCACTAAGCGTGCCTCCTTGTCGGACACCTTGTTCAATATTAAATGTATTGGAATGTTCACCGTTCAATTTGACACTGGATCTTGCATTTTTATATAGATCATCAATCGTGAGTTTTTCTTGCAGTGTGAGTCCCATATGAAATAATTTACGTATGCTATTGTTTTATTTCTTGTCATAATGATATATTTCAAATATGAATTACAAAATGCGTTGAACCATAAACGTCAAAATCATTCAATCGCGTAGTGGAATTTGCTATATAACTTTTTGACTATTACAAATCTCTGTATATTTCTGAAATTTATTCTTGCATACTTTTGATTTTTTAACCCTGTATGCTAACCTCGCCTATGTGAAATTTTAAGATTGGTTGTATGTAGTACATTGAACGACTTTATGTAATGTATTAAAAAAATTCTGACGTCAGACACCCAAATCAATGAATGTGTTTGTAGATAGATGTTTTTTTGTGTTCTGTTAAATTGTTCCTTTTTTTAATTGATACACGATTATGACTGCTGTTCCCATATTTTGACTATTTAATTAATTGTGTCTGTTTTAGTAAACGCATCATTGTAAGTATAACGGAATTTGATGAGACGGTCATCATATTGAGAGGGTTAGCGCTATAGAACCAGGATTTATCCACCATTTTTCTACATTTGAAAATGCCTGTACCAAGTCAGGAATATGACAGTTCTTGTCCATTAGTTTTTTAAGCGTTTTGTATTTTAATTTTGCCATGTCATTATGGACTTTCCGAATTGATTTTCCTCTAAGTTCAGTATTGTTGTGATTTTACTTTTTAACGTAGTTTTGTATTATTGTGTTAGCTTACAATTAACAGGGGCTTAACTCGTCATCAGTGTCTGAGTAGAAAGTTGATTTACCAGGGGTATGTCAAAGAACGTGTCCTTTTTCTAAAAAAGTTACCAAGACCTTGTTGATAAATATTCCGTATCAACTTGTCAAATAATACACGAGGGTCTTGATGTATAGATTCTGCGTACTGATGTTGTTTATAATCTTAACAACATGTTTTACTGTTCTTTCATTTTTCTTTGTTCTATTATTAATATTACTTTTACTGTTGTATGGTTTTATGTGATATCCGTTTGACGTGGCTCGGTACTTATACATCTCGTAAATGTGTGTGTATTGGCTTTCATTTTTTGGTGGTTTGTTTTGTATATGCGACTCTTTGTATTTCTTTTGTTCTTATAACGTGACTCTGTACTTTAAAAGATCTCGTCAGTATTTTTGTTTGTCTATATCTATGATATATTTCTATTATGAATTACTATATACGTTCAACCACAAACGTCAAAATCATTCAATCGCGTAGTGGAATTAACTATTTTTGGATTCTCATAAATTCTACCTATAACTTTTGGACTAGTTTAAATCTCGGTCTATTTCTGTAATTTGTTCTTACATACTTTTGATTTTTTAACTCTGTATACTTACATTGCCTATGTAAATTTTAAAACTGTTTGTATGCACATTGAACGACAAATTTATGTGACGTTTATAGTTAAATTATAAAAACACAGATTTACATTCTTAATCTTGTATTATAATACGTCATTGATTTAAAATTCGAGTTTTCTCTCGTCCAGATCTTTTAACATGGCCACTACTTTGCCACGGTCTGTATCTAAGAGTTCATCGTTTCCCTCTTTGGCTATTCTCATCACTGAGTCTAGTTTTTAGATAAGTCTGTTGTGATTTTTAGAACCACTATCAATCATTTTAACTACATATTTCAAACTACTATTCATTGTGAATTTCAAGTGTCAACACGTATATAGATATAGGAAGATGTGGTACGAGTGCCAACAACATTCAAATAACAATTTAAACAAATGTAAACCAATATAGGTCAATGTACGGCATTCAACACGGAGCTTTGGCTCACACCGAACAACAAGCTTTAAAGGGCCCCAAAATTACTAGTATAAAACCATTCAAACTGGAAAACCAACGGTTTAATCTATATAAAAAACGAATAACACGTATAAATTACATGAACAAACGACAACTACTATACATCAGATTCCTGATTTAGGACAGGTGCAAACATTTGCAGCGGAATTCAACTTTTTAATGGATCCTTCCTTTTTCTGAAATAATAGCATAACATCTCAACATAGAAAAACACACGTTAAAATATCAATTGGCAGGCTTAAATCAATCAAAAAACGTAAACTATACCTGTTTTTATTCTGAAACAAAATTCAATACAGATATTCCAGGTAACATCAAGAAGTCATTTCTAGTTATTTACTCAGAGGACAAAATAAATGTTTGTTTCACCTTCAGCTGCCACCATATGGTATGCTAAAATTCATAGAAAATGTTTTCGCCAAAAAAATAGGTTGTTTAAAAATTAGAAAGTTTGTCCGGAAAATTACATACCCCTACCCCCCCTCCTTTTCCCACGAAAATCAAATGATTACCGCCTTAATAGATGACCGGAAAACAACATTAAAATATTTTAGAGAGAGAACGCATTAAAACTTTGATCGTACAACCGAAGTATTACAATGAGTATTCGATGCGAAACGTTCAGTAACAAGAAAATAACTATAGACATGATAGAGAATCACATAATATGGAAGTTGGAAAAGTTTGGATCGGAAAGTGAGGATTATTACGGTAGACGCATCTTACTTTGCGCATCTGGTGCAAGAAATTGGTACCGTTAATTTTATTACTACCACTGGGTCGATGCCTCTGCTGGTTGACTATTAGTCCCCGAGGGTATCACCAGCCCAGTAGCCAGTACTTCGGTACTGGCATGAATATACGGATTGTTTGTGTTATTAAAACTTGCTGTTACAAAATATTAGAAATTATTTTAAATTAAGGAATGTATCTCCCTCATGCAAAGCTCTGATTCCTTTCACTGATTTGGCTATACTTTTTGGACCTTTTGGATTATAGCTCTTCATCTTTTATATCAGCTTTGGATTTCAAATATTTTGGCCACGAGCATCACTGAAGAGACATGTATTGTCGAAATGCGCATCTGGTGCAAGAAATTGGTACCGTTAATTTTATTACTTCATTGTATATAAAATTTACAGCATACAATTTCACCAAGAATTATTTTATGTGGTCATTTAAACATGTCACATTAATAATTAACTTTGTGATTACCGCGAGATAGATAAAGTGTTTAAAACAAATATTTACAATGAACCGATTGGAAACAATAGTTAGAACTATGAATCGTCAAAATTATTTTGTATTTACCTTAGTTGCTTTAATTTCTGTGCACATATCAATTAGAGGATAATTGTATAATGAGTGGTGACCGACCGTGCAAGGGCTGTATAGCCAGTCAAGGTCGTTAAAAACTTCCATTTGTTCAATGAGTGGTGGTCACGTAATAACAGATGTCAACTGTTCTTAACTATATACTGACTACACAATAATTTGTCACTAAAACAACAGTTACCTGCCAACTTAGATAGCTTTAAATATCAAGTACATTAGTATCAAGGCACTGTTTTAATAGAAACCAGCTTTAATCCACCAATTTGTACAAGGGTATTCCTGTACCAAGTCGGGAATATGACGGTTCTTATCTATTTGTTTGAGATTTTAATTACCTACTGATTAGGGATTCCTTTTTGATTTTCCTTTGAATTTAATATTTTTTTTTGTGATTTGACTTTATGTTGTACTACCAACGTTGACATTATTTTTTGTACTTACTTGTGACTGTGTGTCGTCACTCTTTTCCCCAAGGTATCTGTAACTAGTTTTAATTGGATTTGATGTGGAAGCAGACAGATGTAACTCAACGCACAATAGATAAATGAGGGTTTTTTTTAACCACCACGATCTTAAATAATTGATAAGAATATTTAATTCTAAGTTAACATACCCATGTTTACTAACTCTTCTGAGATACTATTACTATTCGGGCCATTACTCTCTTTGAAACTTTAAATTATGGATACTTAGGAGAATTGTTATATTCAGTAAGCGACAAATTGAATGAATTTCATTCCAATTAAGGGTGACCGGGGAGTAGAGATATGGTCATCATCGGTCGCCCTCCTACCGGCTGTAAAAATCTCGAAAAAGTTGGACGTCTTTTCACTTCGAAATGTACAAATGTGTAGCCTTGTCCTGCTAGATTCTTGAATGCCATGCATTTGAAAAAATAAAATAAAAGTATAAAGAATGCACTTAAAGAACCCTTGCAATAACTCTTGAGGGGTCCGTATGTGCCTTTTATCAGGACTAACTCCCGACTTAGTTTGCTCATAAGTAAAGCCATTGTGTGCTCATTGCTAACCTGGTAATACTTGTCGGCTGTTCTGGGATCTGGAGCTATCTGCCGAGCTAGCGCAATATAAAAAAGATGTATGATTGCCAATGAGATAACGCTCCACAAGAGACCAACATGACACAGACATTCACAACTATAGGTCACCGTACGGTCTTCAACAATGAAGTCAGCAATAAAATGCTTCGAAATGACAATAAAGAACAATTTAAACGAAAAAATGAACGGCCCTATATATATATAAAATAAATTGAACGAATAAAGAATCAACTATAAAAATAAGTTGAAAAAGGCTCAATTTATCAAAAGGAGAAAAACACTAGTGGACGTGGCCGGGTACTTGTACATCTCAACAATAAAAATACACTAGGAACAGATATAAGTGTACTCGCAGTTACCTGATAGCCTGTTCTAATTCATTAACAACTTGTAACGAAAATCAGGCATCTAAGATTAGGTTATCAATCCGAACACTGTACGACCAACATCAATGAGCAAAACCCATATCGCATAGTCTGCTTTAAATGGCATCGAAATGACTATGAAAAACAATTCAAACGAAAAAAATAACGGCCTCATTTGTATAAAAAAAACATGAACGGAAAACAAATATGTAACACTTAAACAAACGACTACTACTGAATTACAGCCTGACGTTAGATCGAACCATTAAAAACAGTTGAAAGAGGCTTAACTCGTCAGATGGACAAAAAATAGAAGAGGACGAGGCAGGGTACTTGTACGTCACAACATCTAAAAGACACTTACAACCGATGAATATTTTTTCATATTTTCCTCTTCCCTTCTGTATCGTTATTTTCCTCTTTTCTTTCCCCTGTTCACTGCATCGCTTGTCGGGGGTTTAATGCCAACGAATAGATTTGCGTACGCTGTTTGTAGCGGTACAGAGCAGTCTTGCCTTCCATCACTGTATTAGATTATTAACAGGCATGGCCATAAGTGTTCGATCGTGTTGTTAATATTTTTGTCAGCAGTGGAGGGTTGATGAGTCATGTGTTTTGACAGTGGCACTTTTAAGATTCAGGAATTGCCGCTCGTAAATGCGTAGATTTAGACTTTCTAATTATTGTTGCCGATATAACTTTGGGTACGCCCCACTCTTTGTACGGCCTTGATGACGTTATTGCTGGTCATATTGCAAAAAGAGTTGTCGGGTTTTGGATATGAAACTTCAAACAAATAATTAACTATTTTCGGTAAAGATGGAATTAGTTTGTATATCGGTACCTATTATCCATTACCCATTAATTAGTGTCGCTATACACATACCACCACTGGTTAGCTATTTTTTAGTAAACCGTTACCCATTAACTATTGTCAGGTATAGAGTTACCCGTTAAAAATACCTTTATATAGTTATTCATTACACAGTAACTATTAAACCGTAACCTATTACCCCTTAACTTGTTGGCTAGTATATCGTTACTGAATATTCATTTTCCCGTTACCAATTAACTGATACCTATTATACCATTACCGATTATGTAATATACCCATAGTAAACGTGACTGATTATTATTTTTTAATTGAAATACCTTCGACTAGTCTTCAATATTTACCATGTTGACGACTTCTGCGAATTTATTCGACGACTTCTGCGAATAAAAAAAAAATGTTTAAACAAAATATACAAAATATAAGTTACTGTTCTTGCTAATTTATAAGCAAAACAGTCTGACAAAAGCACAAGCTTTGTTCTAAAAAAACCCGCTGCTTAACACTAATCTTTTCCTTAATTTTACCTACCGAATTAGACTATTTACCGGATTTGTAATCACATAAGCAACACGACGGGTGCCGCATGTGGAGCAGGATCTGCTTACCCTTCCGGAGCACCTGATATCACCCCTAGTTTTTGGTGGGGTTCATGTTGTTTATTCTTTAGTTTTCTTTGTTGTGTCATGTGCACTTTTGTTGTTCTGTTTGTCTTTTTCATTTTTGGCCATGGCGTTGTCAGTTTGTTTTAGATTTACGAGTTTGACTGTCCCTTTGGTATCTTTCGTCCCTCTTTTATATAGTTATTCATTAAACCGTAATCTATTACCCCTTAACCTGTTGGCTAGTATATCGTTACTGAATATTCATTTTTCCGTTACCAATTAACTGATACCTATTATACCATTACCGATTATGTAATATACCCATAGAAAACATGATGGATTATTGTTTTTTAATTGACATACCTTTAACTAGTCTTCAATACTTACCATGTTTACGACTTCTGCGAATAAAAAAAGATATTTTTTTTAAACAAAGTATACAAAATATAAGTAACTGTTCTTGCTAATTTATAAGCAAAACAATCTAACAAAAGCATAAGCTTTGTTCTAAAAAAAAAACGCTGGTTAACACTAATCTTTCCTAAATTTTATTTCAACTTACCTACATTCAAAAGTGTTTCACGGACAACTGTTGTTCACAGAAACTTATGCATGGGTACGATTTTGATTCCATAAATATGTAGTACTGGAATCTACTTTTAAAATTTATTTCTATTTTGTTACTTTACAATTAATGCAATATTCAATTACCTGTATTCTACAGTAGTTGATATTTTACTTGAAATTTAAATTATACCTGTGTTTAATTACACCGTTCCATTTTCTGTATTTAAAAGGTTTGTCTATTTCAAATATCTTACAGTTATGATTTTTGAACATGGAATACTGTTGGTATTATTCCTGTACCAAAACTTTAAATAAAATCAAGTACTGTAAAATACAGGTACCGAAACTTACAATATGTTCAAAGTGAAGAAATAATACTAGATTTTAAAATTTATTTCCAGTACTACAGATTATAACTACAGAAATAGTACCAATTCAACAATAGACAATAGGAAGATTTAGTGTTTTCCGTCCTTGCTTTTAGAAACAGTGTCATCCTGTTATATACAATGTTCTCCAATTTGTTGGGTTGTTTTTGCAATATTTGTGAAGTACTCCTTTTGAGAATATTTTCTCCTTTACCTGATTTGCTCTCTTGCAATCTAACTTCTTACACATTTCCGGAATAAATTTGTTTCCCTTAGTCTTAGTATACGATTTCCATTCGAATCTTCTTTTCTTTTCTGTCTTATCCTTCCTCTTCACGCCAGAACAACTTGGAACATCATCGCTTGGTGAAAGGTGGGCGATGGGTTGAATCGAGAAAATTATGTTTCCTGTTTCCGTTGAAATAGATATAGCTATATAGGAAGATGTGGTGTGAGTGCAAATGAGACAACTCTCCATCCAAATAACAATTTAAAAAAAAGTAAACCATTATAGGTCAATGTACGGCCTTCAACACGGAGCCTTAACTCACACCGAACAACAAGCTATAAAGGGCCCCAAAATTACTAGTGTAAAACCGTTCAAACTGGAAAACCAACGGTCTAATCTATATGTTACATAAACAAACGACAACTACTGTACAATAGTTATCAAAAGTACCAGGATTATAATTTTATACGCCAGACGCGCGTTTCGTCTACATAAGACTCATCAGTGACGCTCAATTCAAAATAGTTAAAAAGCCAAACAAATACAAAGTTGAAGAGCATTGAGGACCCAAAATTCCAAAAAGTTGTGCCAAATACGGCTAAGGTAATCTACTCCTGGGGTAAGAAAATCCTTAGTTTTTCGAAAAATTCAAAGTTTTGTAAACAGAAAATTTATAAATGACCATATAATTGATATTCATGTCAACACCGAAGTGCTGATTCCTGATTCCAGGTTCAAAAATTTGCAGCGGGATGAAACGTTTTAATGAATCCAAACCTTCTCCCTTTTTCTGAAATAATAGCATAACATTACAACATAGAAAACACACCTACAATATCATTTTGCAGACTTAATTCAATCAAAAAACGTAAATTAATACACAATGAACGAATAATTTGATCTGAAAGGTCACATGAACTTTCACTATTGTTTTCAGCGATGCATTCCTCTGGTGTGCTTGCTTGTGGTGTACGTATTGTCGATTTTATTACAGTATATACCGTTGAAGGGATATTCGCCTTCAAATTGGTATTTATCCTCAATATTGCATTGTTCCAACAGCTCTCAACTTCATTTTTTGGAGACGATTTCAATATGATTAGATCTTGTCTAATATTTTCCCCAAGCTTGGTCTTTAGATTTATTATACATATCTATGTTATTGATTTGTTTTTTAGTTCAATGTTGCAATGGTGACACAAAACAAAGCAATCTCATTAGAAATAAGGCTTACATTCTGTGATTTATTTAGGTTTTCATCGACATAAGTTTCCATGTCCTTTTTCATTTTCTGTCTTTATTGTATAAATCTCATTTGTACTTCTAGTTAATTTCTTTCTAACTCTGGGTTTTTGTTTTTCAAGTACACCCCTTCCGCTCATATTTTTTTCATTGTTGTTTATTAGCTCTGAAAGGGCGCTTCTGTTTTCCTTGAGAAGTTCTTTAAATATTTCAAACTTCTGTTAAACTATCAGTTCTAAGTTTGAAAGTGATATAAATTCTGCAAAAAAGAGAAAGAGATGACGGATCAATATGAACTATCAGCTGACAAGAGTGTTTTTAATGTTTTGCTTTGTTTTTCTTGAGCATCGACTATCTGCTAGTGTTGGGAGATTAATAACTTTGTAATCATACAATTACATGTAAATAGAAAGCAAGATCTTATCAAAACCAAAAAGTGATCATTTGCGTTTACCGGATGCGTTAACTGGAATTATTTGCCTGACCCTGATACCATCACTTAAACCCATCTCTAAATTTATTCTTATATCCTGTCCTTATTATCACTTGTCTCTTTATCTTCTCCATATCCTCAAACGTAACGTTCTCTTAACCTTCAACTATTTTTTTACCGTATCCTGATGGTTAAGGGTTAGGGGTAGATCTAATCTTATTCAAATCTATACAATTATTAGTTGATTGATTGATTGTTGCTTAACTTCAATTTCGTGCTTAATCGGGAAAAATAAGGAACTTACATTGTCGTCTGTATCTTTCCAGTTATCTTTGTCTGTCTTCGTTTCTTCACCGATCATCTCTTTGTCTATTACCTTACTACTAATCATCTTTACATTCATCTGTAACGTTTGCGAAGTTAATTTAAATAATTTATTTTGCCTTTGTTGTTGTCTTTTTAACATGCACAAATTACAGTTCATGAAATATCAAATGCAATTGGAGGTATTGATTAAATAATAACTTATTCAGAAAAAGATCGAGCATTTAGGTACATTGAAAATCATGTTGAAATCTTAACCACATGCAAACGCTGGACTCAACATAACAAACATGATTAAAGAAAACATGCATAACTATGATACTTATAATATCCTTAATTACCGTCTAAATAAAAGTTCGAAATCTCTATGAACGAAATAATATGTAACTAAACTAATAAATTGTAAGAAACAAAAGATATGTAATCAAACGCTTCTGAGTGACAACAATGTTGAAGGTTGAAAAGATCATGCACGTTGAAAACAGCTATGTAGTCCGTGTAGTGAAAAGTCTGTACAATCCAAATTGTTTTGCTGACAATGTTCTAATGCTTCAGAGACTTCCAAGTGTGAACAAAAACAGAAGTAACCATATGGATGAGACATAATGCAATAATGGGAAAATCATCAAAATTATTAAAATCAAACTAAAAAATATTTCAGTTGATTCTTCTAAGCTTGCATGTAGTTTTATTTCCTAAATTATTATTATATTTCAAAATAACAAAATGATATTACTGATATTATGTGTTCATATGTGTATATTAGTGTGCACATGACCCTTTAGTTAAAATGTGTAGCGTCATAATGGTTGAGTTCTTAGGTCAGTCAAATCATGATTCTAGAAAACACATCTTTTACCCCAAAATATACCATTTCTAACACTGTTTTAATTGTCAAAAAACAGAGGTAAATAAACGCGATTGGTTTCCAGTATTAGTTACAAAAATCGATTTAGAAATAAAAAGGTTAAGAACAAAAGTAATGCCAAACCGTTTTGATGTTGACTCGTTGGCGCCCAGGAAGCAAATGGCTTATCTATGGAAACCCTCGTTCAATACCCCAACTACACAACATTTTACCATTACTTTACTAAACTTTACAATGATATAAATTCAAGCATGTACCTTTGATAACTTTCTAGTCGTTTTATTTTAATTAATTAAATATGGATCCAAAATTCTGCTTATTAAAATTCTTAAGTATATGAAATTTGTAAACATGTTTCATTTAACCCCTAAAAAGAGTCAAAGTTGGGTTCTGTTGTGATTGGCTACAAAAAGTGAGAAAGAAGGGCAGGGTTAGGATTTCATTCAGTATCTCACTATATCTTGCGTATGTTTCAATCCGAAACCAGCTTTAAAATTCTAGAGAGCAGATCAACCAATCCATATACAGTGATAGACGTTTTTCTATTGGAGGTATACATACCAAGAATGTGTCCTAAGTACACGGATGCCCCACTCGCACTATCATTTTTCATGTTCAATTGACCGTGAAATTGGATAAAAAATATAATTAGGCATTAAAATTAGAAAGATAATATTATAGGGAACATGTGTACTAAGTTTTAAGTTGATTGGACTTCAACTTCATCAAAAACTACCTTGACCCAAAAACTAAAACCTGAAACATGCACTTTCATTTTATATGTTCAGTGGACCGTGAAATTAGGGTCAAAAGTTTAATTTGGCTTTAAAATTAGAAAGATCATATCATAGGGACATGTGTACTAAGTTTCAAGTTGATTGGACTTCAACTTCATCAAAAACTACCTTGACCAAAACTTTAACCTGAAACGGGACAGACGCATTTGAAAAATTGGAAATAAGCATGATAACAATCATTTTCTATAAATTAAAACAGAATGCCGTACTTTTTATTCAACATGTTCAATATATTTGATTATAGATTCATTAATTCATATATTTATGACTTCGAAATTAAACTAAAAATATTGTCCATGAAATATAACACAATCAATCATAGAGTCTTTGTTTTGGTTACTGTTGATTCAAACTATGACAAATAGTCATAACAAACAATCATTTTCAATGAATAAAAACATGATACAGTACTTTGTCAACATTTTTCGTATCCCTTGATTCATTAATAATATATATATTCCCAATAAAAATATATAACAAACAAAACTAAAGTCTCTTTTTGTTAAATCTTGATTCAAACAATGGCACACATAAGCATAGCAATAATTTTCTATGAATAAAATACAGGATACAATTAAACTAAACATATTGCCCATGCAATATACATTGATATAACACAAACAATCAAAAGAGTCTCTAATGAAGGTCATACTGATTTAATACAATGACAAATAAGCATACTACAATTTTCAGATAACGTGAACACATTTGATTGATCTTTTATGATTTGTTAACTCTCATTATTATCTTTCTTTCTACCTGAATGCTGTCCACAATAATTTTCCATATGTTCGTGTCGTTTTCCGAATTCCTTGCTTTTAAGTTGGCAATTTATTTCTGTCCTCGTGGGTCCCTTTCAACTACTACTCGTTTTCACTTCTTACAACTTTTCCCTTTTTAAGATTCTGTTGGCATATGTCTATTAGGATTTCGGAATCCGTTAAAGATCTGCATTTGTGTTTCTTTGTCTGTTGTTCGGGTACTTCCTCATTATCGGACAAAATTAGATTGCATTCATTTAATGGTGATAGTGGCGGAAAATAGTTTACGTCATAATCTTCTGTCGGGTCACTTACATCATCATCTATGTAATCTACTTTATTTATCTGATCGTCAGAAATTTCTTTATCTCTCCCTTACTTGTCAGCACGACATTTAATTGCATCTTTTCGTTTAGGCGTTGGTAAACCTAACTTCGGCCAATTCAGCTGTTACGGAAGCATGCGTCATATGCCTAGCTTACACCTCTCTAAATTCGGGCACCATACTTGAATCAATTAAAGAATTGTCTTCAGAAAAATGTATATATACATAAGTTTTATAATGAAAACTATCCATTGAGTATTAAAAAAAACGTATGCATTATTTTTTGGATTTGAGGTTTCTTATGACTTTGAACAACAAAATTTATATCAATATATATATGTTTCACCTATTTATGAAACAGAACAAACAACGTGTAATAAATGCATAGCACATGTAAACCTTTTTTTTCCTATTATATAATCTATAGATATTTCTATGTGAAGAGATCGTGAAAAAAGAGAGAAAGAGAGAGCAAGATGGTGAAAGAGAGAAAGAACTTATTTTTATTTTAGATGTGTAAATCTTGATAAAACAATAATCCTCTGTTCTTAAATATTTGAAACCCTGTAACACCTTAGTCAGTTGGTGATGTTAAATCCGGATTATTGAAAAAAAATAAAACAAATTAAAAAAAAACGATTCGGGCACCGCAGCGCGAACATGAGTTGATGTGGCTTTTCTGAGTCTCGTTACAAATATGGCCTTCTTAGACGGACCCTCATTCCACAGGCGTTGAATGGCTTCATTCATATGACTACTTGTCATAGGTACAACACTGCCATCATGCTTGGGGTATGATACAAATAAACTTTGATTGTCTTGTTGCTGGAAGTTTGGAATTCTTTTCAATCATTGCATCCCCCAAGGTTGACTGGGGAATAGAAATATGGTAACTTCGTCTTCTCCCGACCGGCAGTAAAACGCTTGTCGAGTGGGGCGTCCATTTGGCGGTGCGGGATGTATCAAGTTCGCAGTCATGTCCGGTCAGAAGGTAGACGTTAAATTCGATGCCTCGTGTAAGGAGAGTGCCATGCTAGTTGCACGTTAAGAACCCTTGCGACAACTGTTTGATGGGTCCGTAGGTGGCCTGTTTCTGTCCCTATCCAATATACGCTCATTGTCCAGTGGCAGTCCAAATTTCCTCGACCATCATCCTAGATGGCCTATATTACAACAACCTACCTATTGTATTTATTGTTAACTTGTTCTTGTCCTGAATATGCATGAAATATTTGCCACTAGACGTTAAGCAACCAGCAATCAATCAAACATAGCAATAAAGTTTTTCAACATGCTATATACTACTCCATTTAGGCTGATTATGACTGGACCTGTTTCTGCAGTTTTGTTGGAGGCGACCTAAATCAATAAAAATAAGTAATTAAGTAAGTAAATAAGAAAGTAAGTTAGTATGTAAGAAAGAAAGAAAGTGGATAGGGCCAAAAGCAAAGCCTATTTCTGCTACCAAAACTAGAAAAAGTACATCGACACATGTATGTGCTGCCGCTCCCGGGTCGAGAGGCGAGATTGCCCGACACACGTCACATGAGCCGGCAACGGCGGATAAATATTACAAGATTTATAATCAGCGAGAGAGAGCTAAACCCGTATGCCAACTAATTGCGACAGCGATGGGCGATCAATTAAATGAAAAAAAAACATCTGCTTGCCAAAAAATTCTGCTACAGGGATAGATGATCCGTTTTTAAATGTGGAAAACAGCATCCACTGGCCAAGTTGTGTGAAAGGATTTAGCTATTTCCACTTGATTGGAAAAGGAGCATTGTCGTATCGTATCCAAAGGCAGATTAAACCGTGTCTGAGGTGACCTCTAGTCATGTGAACAAAGTGATCAAACGTATTTAATTAAGTTACTATTTACTACAACAAAATAAGCCTTAACGTAAAAGTATTTGCGGTGATTGGTTTCAGGTTACCAAATACCGCTACAAAGTTACCTTATAACGTGCATATTTTGCGGTGTTTGGTTTCAAAGGTACCAAATACCGTATAAAGAAAACAAAAACTATCAAAATTGGGCCTAATTTAGTATTTGGTGTCCAATTTTAGGTATTAACACCATATTTGATGATCGGAGGTTAAAATTACAGTAACATGTTTGCAATTTCAGGAAAGTGATTCATCATCGGATTCAGATTGTATTGCAAGTACCCAAAGTACATCGACAAGGTCGAAGACAATACCAAAATGAAAGGTTTCTTTCCCATTCCCAAAAGAGGAAGACAAAAAGTTAATAGAAAGTAACTAAAGATGCAACACAGAATAAGAAAAAACTAATTAGTGGGTTAGATAACAAAAAAAATCAACCCCAAAAACACCGGTTCTTCGAAAAGCATCAACTAGTAGTGAGTCGGCTTATTACCCGTTCGCTGATACGGACACAGATGATAATGAGGATCACATCGGTAGCTGTTATCAAATAGCACCGACACAGGATGCAAGGTCTAACCCTTCACAAACAACTCAGAAAAAGAGGAAAACTATAAGTAAAAAGAAAGTAACTCAAGATGCAACACAGAATAAATAAAAAAAAAAAACAATCGTGGGTTAGCTAAGAACACTCAAGTCTTGCAAGCCTATATGTATTATGATTATTATAAATAAAACTCCTGTTTATCTTATTACAAAGTATGAATTAGATTGAGCAAATAAATTCAAATTAACAACATTAATAGGAATGATGGTTAAGTGAATATTTGAATAAACAATAAAAAATTATGAATAACCTTATATGTACTCTTATTGTTATAACTTTACATTGCTAATGATCACTATTTTATTCAAATTAGGCGGTGTCGATGTAGCCTGTAGTGCGGTAGTTAGAAGCTTATATCGTATGACATATATACATTGATAATGTCAGTTTGACAGATTGTTTTGTTTGAGTGTTTGTTTACGCCGTACAATTCATCCATTCCCTAAGACAAGATACTTGTATCAACGTTAGCCTTTTTTTTTTATGAAACATAGCAAGACCGCTGTGGATAAAACCTGATATAGCTAAGTCAATCTCTTACTTCCTGTACATTCATATAAAATTCCCTTGACCACAATGTGTCAACAAAACAAGGATAATAACACAAGTGTTTAAGATAGGGGTACAGTAGTCAACGGCATGTTATACAACATCGGTTCAAACAAATGTGTCAAGAAGGAAAACACAATGACTTATTTGATTTTAAACATATTTTATTCATTAAGATATGAAAAGAATTGAGCAACAGGCACACCCTATGAAAGCTCTCTCCATATTACATGTTCAAGGTATAACTCAATCATAACAACTGTATTTAAAATAATGCAATATATTGGAACATGCATGCTACTTATGAGCACACGCGAGAAAATATATGTTTACAGTGTTACTTACTTAATGCCAATTATATTAAGTATATATATATATGGCTTGAAAGAGACACTAAGCTTGAACACTAAAGAACAATTGAAGGTCTTTCAACCAATAAGGCCTTCGGTCAAAATAAATTGGATCATCCTGAGGATATAACGAGCAATTTGGTAAAATAAATTTGTCGGTTCCTTATACGGTTGCGATTATTAAGCGATCACAAGAAAAACAGTGTTCGGGGAGATAACTCTTACATTGAAAAGATTTTGGTTACACAATGTGAGTCACAAAAGCGTAATAACTGTTCAACATCATATACCATATGTCTAAGCGACATCTTGCGAAACAAAAAAACTGTGAAGCAAAAAAAAGTTGGCGGAAGACAAAAAAAAAATAATAATCAGAACAAAACCGAAAAGGTTGAAAGACCTAATAATCAGAACAAAACCAATAGGTCTTTCAACCGAAAAGGTTGAAAGAACTAATAAAATTAATCAGAAGAAAACCAATAGATCTTTCCACGGAAAAGTGGAAAGATCTAATGAAACAAAAAATAAGCAACTTTTAATCAAAACGATGAGTGTCATTTATATATATTTATGAACAGATTTAAAAATAGCAACATTCATTTCATATGAAAATAATCTGTTTCCATAACCCTAACCCTAACCCTAACCCTAACCCTAACCCTAACCCTAACCCTAACCCTAACCCTAACCCTAACCTAACCCTAACCCTAACCCTAACCAGTTTCCAGCAATGAAGTTAATGGAATCAAGAAGGATTTGTCTTACATCATTGTACTTATGGCAAATGAAAAAAAAATGTTTGTTATCCTCAACAGGGTGATTACAGTTTACACAAAAAGTGTTCTCTGATAAGAACTGATTTAACATATGAGATTTTAGGTTGCTAGCATTATGTCTGAGTTGTCAATGACTTATATTAAGTTTCAATATCCCATAGTTGAAAGATTTAAATATATCATAAGTCCTATAAAACTTTTCCAGTCCACTTCTAAATATATACAAACTTGGGGACTTTTGTAAACTTAAAGGAAGACTAATCCAACGTCTTATAGTGGAAGGAATGAAACGATTAAAGTAAGAGCTAGTTCTAGCAAGAGGCGGACGAAAAGAGTTACTTTCATTCCTCAAAGTATAAGGGGTTTGTCTGGGAAGATATGGCTGGACTAACTCATATAAGTATGCAGGTGTCATCCCATTTAATATTTTATAGAAAAGTATAAGTTTATGTTTATTACGTCTATTCTCCTAATTCAATATAAAGTTTATGTCTGGAGGAATTACGTCGTAAGCCTGTAATAGTTCTAGCGGCTTCTACCTGAATACTTTCAAGAAGCTCAGACTCGTGCTGGGAGCAATTGCTCCATACAACTTCACCATACTCTAATATAGGTCTAATAAAAGCATAATAAATACGTATAAGTCACTCCTATCTAATAAATGTTTAACTTGACGAAGCACAGATAGACGAGAGCATGCTTTTTTATAAATAATATCAATATGTGAGTTCCATGAAGCTGATGACTGAATTGTTATCCCAAGATGACAGTGAATATTTATTTTCTCAACCTCTTCCCCATTTATCCCAAAAAAATACAGGTGGGTGTTCCCTTTCCTTTCTATTAAAGCAATATTTTTTGTTTTCTTAGAGTTAAATTGAATAGCTCATGATTTTGCCCAATTTGAGATAACATCCAGGTCATCAGTCAAAGAAGCAGCTGCTACAGCAGGATCATCATCTACTATAAGAAATAAAGAGGTGTCATCTTCAAAAAGTCTGATACCATTAGAAATGTCATTTACTATATCATTTATATAAATCAGAAACAGAGAGGGTCCAAAGACTGATCCCTGGGGGACACCTGCAAAATGACTTATAGACGTGGCACGGTACTTTTATATCCCAAATTAATTTGTTGCGTTTGGTTGTCGTGTTTGTTGTTGGCCTCGGATTTTGTCAAATTTCTTAATGTTTGAAGTTGTATATTGTATTGTTTTCTGTTGTATCAGTGTGTTGTGTTGGGGATAACTACTCATCCATTTCATTTGGTCCATTTCATTTGGTACATTTAATTTTGGATCAACGTAATAAACACAGTATATTTGGTTTGCAGTTTGTTCGGAAGAAACACACACAAAGCTTGAAAATTTGTTACAGAAAAATGAAGAGGAACTCTCAGAGAAGGACGTGATCAAGAAGATAGTGGACCGTGTTAGAACTGAGGCTAGAAAAGAGAACAATAACTGATTTTTGTAGGACTAATCCAAAGAATGTTTGATGTAATTTCTTATGACTTATTGTTTTCTCATTTGGAACACTGGGTTTGATTTTACCGAAGTTTATTGATATTTTATTTGCCAGTATTTATTTCTTTAAAAGAAGAAACATAAAAAGAGATTTTTTGATAGACAGGAATCCATTAAGATTATTGATTATGACTTATTGTTTTCCTTTTTGGAATATTGGGACTTATTTCACTGAAGTTTATTGATATTTTATTTGCCGGTAAGCCAGGATGATAACAGAAGTGGCTTCACCACTTGGCCCAAGAGTAACGAAAACAATCAGATATTGCCACTTAACAGCAGTCAGGTAAACATGGCCATTAATAGATTGTGGGCACAGGGCCCGGTAAAAAAAAATCTGTGCCACAAAATTACGAAAAGCCACCACAACTCATGTTAGGACAAAAAACTCGGGATCAAGGGAAAACTAAGCGCGCCATATGGCACATGACCCAAAAACTGCCGATAAATATTATCAAGTATACAACAGCCACCAAATGGCTGTTCCAATGTGTAAACTGATAACTAACGTCATGGAAAGCCGTATAGATCAATTAAAAAAACAATTCATTGGCCAAAGGAGGGACAAACACAAGACGGACAGGAGGAGGTGACACCACTGGAAAATTCAAAAATGTAGAAGAGGATGACAACGTTACGAGGATAGTGAGGGGACAATAGATTACGATCCAGAACTACCTCCACAATCTCCACTGAACATACAAGAGTTATACAATTAATTATCTAATTACTACTACAATTAAAAATTAATTAGTTTCAAAATTTTTACTGTTATTAATATAAGTTAAATCAGTCATACAAATCTAATCTTGAATTTTATCCAAATTCTTTCTTAATTTTAGGAACACGTTTTAAAAAATTAAATGTGGCGTCACTTTGGGCGTCACAATGACTGGCTAACAGGGCTGTAATTTTGTAATGTATTCGTTTTTATTCTATAGCTAGTCACCACTTCAGTTTAATTATATAGATCTCATTATATAGTCATTTTTGTAAAATTTACTGTTTGCAAAACTTTGCATTATTCTTGATGTTTTTGTCCCTGGCGTATAATCAATGCCTCACAACTTGTTTGAAACCTATGGTTATCTTTAACTTTGTGGTTGTTATGGCTTTGAAACTTTTTACATCTGAGCTAAGATTTGTGTGGACGTAGCGCGCGTTTGGCGTATAACTTTTTACTTTGACTAAACTTGAATTTATAATTCTGTAAATTGGTTATTTCAAGTTCATTTCTTTGTGATTTTTGTACTGATTTTATCTATGTATGTAGTGCAACATAGTGGAAAAGCTCACAGTTCTGTTGTCACATTTGACCAAAAATAATAGACTTTCCAAAACAAAGAACAGAGATTGTCGATTCTGATAACACATAGTCAGCAACTTATCTCATAAATAAAATCATGATTAAGAATCAAGATTCTGTTTTTTGATTAACATAAAACAGAAGGTAAATCATGATTGTTATAAAATCATAGTTTTCAACCCGTAGAGTGTCTTTGATCACTGTTTCTTTGAGAATGATGACCAAAACAGTTTACACGTACTATAGTCTCTTTGTAGATTTACACCGGTAAGTTCTTGGCTTTTTCCATTATGAATACAACCATGATATAATTATACAAAACTTTCCTTGTATAGGAAACCTCATCTTTGAGGTTGGAACCAAATAAAAACAAATAATATCTCAGTCAGTTTTACACACAAACTAATGCTAGCTTTGTTTTTGTGTTCTCTGTTTAAGATGAATCTCACTAATTATAACCCAGTTTTCGCTTGACTTATGCACTTTAATTCTTATTTTTGACAGTTTTCCAACATTACTTTCTAATCTAACATGTACAATCCCTTCCTTATCAAATTCTGCTAGATCAAAGTATCCATCTTTGGTTTTCTTTGCCCTGTTTTTAATAGGATCATGATAATTAAGAGGAATAACTTGTAATGATGTGTTGTAGAACTTGTCTTCTCTGTGATCAGCTTTCCCACTACGAAACAAAATCTCATCTAAAACAACTGGTGGTTTGAGTATTACTTCTATGTAATCATCTTGGTTAGGAGATAATGCCCAGAAAATGTCTTGTCCTATATAAGCTTTCTGTACAGTAAATTTGCGGTAAGTTGTCAAGGAAGTCCATAATTCAGCTGGAGGATTCACATGCACACGAAATAACATATGTTTTCCAAAATGTCTATCCTTTAACTTCTGTACTTTCCCTTTCAGAGATGACTGCATACCAACATGTTGAAACAACGAAGGTTTGAATCGAACTCTAACTTCCTGCTTCATACGATTACAGTGTTTTGAATCCTTCTTTGGGTTACACACTTTAACAGCTAATAAATAATCCAACAACCAGTCTATAGGTTTATCTTTAAAAAACATCAGGAAAAATTCTACTACAATTGGTAGTTTGGAAGATTTAAACATGTTTCCAATAAATCCAAGTGATGAACACTCCAGCAGAACCCAGTCTTTCTGTGACTGCTGTTCAACAAATGTTTTCATAATGGTAAAGTAACCAGGCTTGGCCAGTACATCATCTTCTAACTGAACATAATAAATCCCTCTTGTTCTGGCATACAGCATAATAAAGGAAAAATCCAGGTTTTGTTTTGTCCTCCATTTTACCCTCTCCTTTGTGTCACCATAAGTTAATGGTATATCATTTAGATTAGGATAAAAGTCTTCTGATGGAGATATAACTTCAATTAATCCTGACTCAACTTGCTTCGGAAAACTGGTTTGTACTTCCCTCCCAACTGATTCCACATAGTCATTGTTGTATGGCTCTGCTATGAATACAATAATAAGACAATCCCTTTTCTCCTGTGCAGTCAGACCATTAACTAAAGACTTCAGTGTATTACTGAGATAACTGATTTTTTCTCTTTTGATTGTTGGTATGCCAATAACAATGGAAGCTCCAAATTTATTTTTTGACAGATGATAGTCTGGTTTCAGACTTTCTGGATGCCCAGTAAGATGTGGAAGGTATGTAAAGATACTTGGTAGATGTAAACTGGTTCCTGACTGGTTCTCTTCTGTTATATTATGTAAATGACCTCTGAAAAGTTCCTGGGGCTCAGAAGACATATAGTCAGATTGAGATCTGTTAACAGTAGAATTCGGTGAGACCATTTGTAGAAAGTAATTGAACTGATTTCTTAGGTTATTTAGATTATCTTGTCTTTCTCTGTTTAATGTATCTGACATCTCCAACTTGTCTTGTAGTTCAGCAACTCTGACCTGAAGTACATGATCATAGTTCCTGTCTTCCTTAGAAAACAATGCTAGCCAAAACACTGTGCACAACACTAGACCAACTGTAATTAGTATACTCCTAGGTCTTGCCCTCATCATCAAATCTTTTTTTACACTCACATACTTTTATTTTGATCCTGTGTATTCAAATCATATTAACGTGCTTTCTCTTAAAACAGTGTAGTCCTTTTATAACTTTTTTTTTAAACCTTTTACCTATTGATGGCTATTATTCGTTTGTTTCTCTCACCTATATTTTCTCCCATTTATCTGTTTATTTATTGTAAACCTGTCGTGTAATGTTGTCATTTTATAACAAACATTGCCTTTAAAGTGGGAGGTTTGGCATGCCACAAAACTAGGTTGAACCCACCATTTTTCATAGATTGCACTAAACCCAAGTCAGGAAAATGGCCATTGTTTCATTAAACTGTAGTTCGTTTCTGTGTGCTACTTTTCGGTGTTGTGATGTAGATTTCTTGTATTTCATACGTTTCGCTTAGTTTTAGTCTGTAACCGGGATATGTTTTTTCTCTATTGATTCAAGAATTCTAAACCGCGGTATACTATCGATAAAGAGACAATAACGTCATGGCTTTCAAATTTTAGAAATACATATTTTGGATTTACACACCTCATAACAAGATTTAAACAACAACAGATTCAGGCTTTTCGTTACATCCCTGTTAACAGACTACTGGCAGAAACTGATGCACCTTACATGCAACAAGGGGGATTCGAATAAATACCCCAATATATGTTGGAGAAGTGGTTGAAAAACTAGCAACACTGAGGTACGTTGACCTGAAGACAAAGGCATTGGCAACCTTGGAGAATGCTCAGAGAATTTTGGTTTAAGTGTAATATACTTATTTCGTTGTGTATATAAAATGTTAGTAGATCAGATGTATGCACGGAACAAATAGTGGTATACATAAATGTAAATATTTTTCTTGGATTATCCTGCTTGTGTAATAATCAGTGGATTAAAAGATATAGCACAAGTGAACAGTCCGAGCTGAAACCAATAGTTTTTATGTGTAAATATTTCACATGTATAGGACAATACAATGTGATTGTTGGATTATTTTTTTTGGATTCGATATTAAATGTGTACAGTGATTTAAAGTGAATCGTAGTCGTTAAGTGATGAAAGTTTGCAGAGACTATTTGAGAGCATTTAAGAGTGACAAAACTTACAATCTAAGCCTTGCCGATCACAGCATAATTGGTAAGTTAGCTTAAATATACATCAATATTGTTCTATTTCTTGTCATAATGATATATTTCAAGTATGAATTACAAAATGCGTTGAACCATAAACGTCAAAATCATTCAAACGCGTAGCTATATAACTTTTGGACTATTACAAATCTCTGTATATTTCTGAAATTTATTCTTATATACTTTTGATTTTTTAACCCTGTATGCTATCCTCGCCTATGTAAAATTTTAAGATTGTTTATATGTAGTACATTGAACGACAAATGTATGTGATGTATAAAAAAAAATTTGACGTCAGACAACCAGATCAATGAATGTGTTTGTAGATAGATATTTTTGTGTTCTGTTATATTTTTCCTTTTTAAATTGATACACGATTATGACTGTTGTTCCAATATTTTGACTATTTTATTAATTGTGTCTGTTTAGTAAACGCATCATTGTAAGTATAACGGAATTTGATGAGACGGTCATCATATTGAGAGGGTTAGTGCTATAGAACCAGGATTTATCCACCATTTTTCTACATTTGAAAATGCTTGTACCAAGTCAGGAATATGACAGTTCTTGTCCATTAGTTTTTTAAGCGTTTTGTATTTTAATTTTGCCATGTCATTATGGACTTTCCGAATTGATTTTCCTCTTAGTTCAGTATTTTTGTGATTTTACTTTTTAACGTAGTTTTACATTATTGTGTTAGCTTATAATTAACAGGGGCTTAACTCTTAAACGGTAAATGACTGTGTAAACCTATTATTCCATACTTATTTCATAAAATAACTTCGAAATTGAAAAAGAAAAATCAATACAACCCTCAGGAATATATTTATAACGATTAGAATCTACTGTAACAGTTATATTATAAAAACACAGATTTACATTCTTAATCTTGTATTATAATACGTCATTGATTTAAAATTCGAGTTTTCTCTCGTCCAGATCTTTTAACATGGTCACTAATTTGTCACGGTCTGTATCTTAGAGTTCATCGTTTCCCTCTTTGGCTATTCTCATCACTGAGACTAGTTTTTAGATAAGTCTGTTGTGATTTTTAGAACCACTATCAATCATTTCAACTACATAATTCAAACTACTATTCATTGTGAATTTCAAGTGTCAACACGTATATATAGATATAGGAAGATGTGGTATGAGTGCCAACGACATCCAAATAACAATTTAAACAAAAGTAAACCATTATAGGTCAATGTACGGCATTCAACACGGAGCTTTGGCTCACACCGAACAACAAGCTTTAAAGGGCCCCAAAATTACTAGTATAAAACCATTCAAACTGGAAAACCAACGGTTTAATCTATATAAAAAACGAGATACGAGAAACACGTATAAATTACATGAACAAACGACAACTACTATACATCAGATTCCTGACTTAGGACAGGTGCAAACATTTGCAGCGGAATTAAACTTTTTATTGGATCCTTCCCTTTTCTGAAATAATAGCATAACATCTCATCATAGAAAAACACACGTTAAAATATCAATTGGCAGGCTTAAATCAATCAAAAAACGTAAACTATACCTGTTTTCATTCTGAAACAAAATACAATACAGATATTCCAGGTAACATCAAGAAGTCATTTCTAGTTATTTACTCTGAGGACAAAATAAATGTTTGTTTCACCTTCAGCTGCCACCATATGGTATGCTAAAATTCAAAGATAATGTTTTCGCCAAAAAAATAGGTTGTTTAAAAAATAGAAAGTTTGTCCGGAAAAATACATACCCCCCTTCTTCTCTCACGAAAATCAAATGATTACCGCCTTAATAGATGACCGTAAAACAACATTAAAATAGTTTAGCTACATTTTTTATAAAACGTTGAGAACGCATTAAAACTTTGATCGTATAACCGAAGTATTACAATGAGTATTCGATGCGAAACGTTCAGTAACAAGAAGATATCAATAGAGGATCACATAAAATGGAAGTTGGAAAAGTTTGGACCGGAAAGTGAGGATTATTACGGTAGACGCATCTTACTTCATTGTATATAAAATTTACAGTACACAATTTCACCAAGAATTATTGTATGTGGTCATTTAAACATGTCACAATAATAATTAACTTGGTGATTACCGCGAGATAGAATAAAGTGTTTTAAACAAATATTTACAATGAACCGATTAGAACTATGAATCGTCAACATTATTTGTATTTACCTGGGTTGCTTTAATTTCTGTGCACATATAAATTAGAGGATAATTGTATAATGAGTGGTGACCGACCGTGCAAGGGC
This sequence comes from Mytilus trossulus, assembly GCF_036588685.1. Lineage (NCBI taxonomy): Eukaryota > Metazoa > Mollusca > Bivalvia > Mytilida > Mytilidae > Mytilus > Mytilus trossulus. The sequence goes on from NC_086384.1 coordinate 59,524,432, forward strand.
TGTATAGCCAGTCAAGGTCGTTAAAAACTTCCATTTGTTGAATGAGTGGTGGTCACGTAATAACAGATGTCAACTGTTCATAACTATTTACTGACTACACAATAATTTGTCACTTAAACAACAGTTACCTGCCAACTCAAATAGCTTTAAGTATCAAGTACATTAGTATCAAGGCACTGTTTTAATAGAAACCAGCTTTAATCCACCAATTTGTACAAGAGTACTCCTGTACCAAGTCGGGAATATGACGGTTCTTATCTATTTGTTTGAGATTTTAATTACCTACTGATTAGGGATTCCTTTTTGATTTTACTTTGAATTTAATATTTTTTTTGTGATTTGACTTTATTTCGTAATACCAACGTTAACATTATTTTTTGTACTTACCTGTGACTGTGTATCGTCACTCTTTTCCCGAAGTATCTAACTAGTTTTAAGTGGATTTGATGTGAAAGCAGACAGATGTTACTCAACGCGTGTAGCAGCTTCTAAAAAGCACAATAGTTAAATGAGTTTTTTTTAACCACCACGATCTTAAATAATTGATCTCTTCTGAGATACTATTACTATAATAATTTTATTTGCAAAAATACACCCATATGGGTCAAGCAAACACAAATACAACATTTAATACAGACAGTGAAGAATATAAACAGAAAAAAAAACCAGAAAAAAACATAGTTCGGGTCATTACTCTCTTTGAAACTTTAAATTATGGATACTTAGGAGAATTGTTATATTCAGTATAAGCGACAAATTGAATGAATTTCATTCCAATTAAGGGTGACCGGGGAGTAGATATATGGTCATCATCGGTCGCCCTCCTACCGGCTGTAAAAATCTCGAAAAAGTTGGACGTCTTTTGACTTCGAAATGTACAAATGTGCAGCCTTGTCCTGCCACAATCTTGAATGCTATGCATTCAAATAATAAAATAAAAGTATAAAGAATGCACTTAAAGAACCCTTGCATTAACTCTTGAGGGGTCCGTATGTGCCTTTTCGTAGGACTAACTCCTAACTTAGTTTGCTCATAGGTAAAGCCATTGTGTTCTCATTGTTAACCTGGTAATACTTGTCGGCTGTTCTGGGATCTGGAGCTATATGCCGAGCTAGCACAATATAAAAAAGAAGATGTATGATTGCCAATGAGATAACGCTCCACAAGAGACCAACATGACACAGACATTCACAACTATAGGTCACCGTACGGTCTTCAACAATGAAGTCAGCAATAAAATGCTTCGAAATGACAATATAGAACAATTTAAACGAAAAAATTAACGGCCCTATATATATATAAAATAAATTGAACGAAAAAAATTTTTGTAACACATAAACGCCAACTACTGAATTATAGGCTCCAAATTTGGGACCGGCACATACATGTACATGCATAATTTGACCGGGTTAAACATGTTAGCGGGATCATAACCCTCACTTTACCTGGGATAGTGGTATAACAGTTCATCATAAGAATCAACTATAAAAATAAGTTGAAAAAGGCTCAATTTATCAAAAGGAGAAAAATACTAGTGGACGTGGCCAGGTACTTGTACATCTCAACAATAAAAATACACTAGGAACAGATATAAGAGTACTCGCAGTTAACCGATAGTCTGTTCAAATTCTTAAATAACTTGTAACGAAAATCAGGCATCTAAGATTAGGTTATCAATCCGAACACTGTACGACCTACAACAATGAGCAAAACCCATATCGCATAGTCAGCTTTAAATGGCACCGAAATGACCATGTAAAACAATTCAAAAGAAAAAAAATAACGGCCTCATTTGTATAAAAAAATCATGAACGGAAAACAAATATGTAACACTTAAACAAACTTATACCACTGAATTACAGCCTGACATAAGATCGAACTATTAAAAACAGTTGAAAGAAGCTTAACTCGTCAGATGGACAAAAAATAGAAGAAGATTAGGTTATCAATCCGAACACTGTACGACCTACAACAATGAGCAAAACCCATATCGCATAGTCAGCTTTGAATGGCACCGAAATGACCATGTAAAACAATTCAAAAGAAAAAAATAACGGCCTCATTTGTAGAAAAAAACAATATGAACGGAAATCAAATATGCAACACTTAAACAAACGACTACCACTGAATTACAGCCTAATATAAGATCGAACTATTAAAAACAGTTGAAAGAGGCTTAACTCGTCAGATGGACAAAAAATAGAAGAGGACGAGGCAGGGTACTTGTACATCACAACATCTAAAAGACACTTGCAACAGATCAGTATTTTTCAATATTTTTCTCTTCCCCTCTGTATCGCTAGTTTCCTTTTTTCTTTCCTCTGCATTGTTTTTTCTATCTCCTTTTCTCTGCATCGCTTGTCGTGGGTTTAATGCCAATGCAAAGATTAGCGTACGCTATTAGTAGCGGTACAGAGCAGTCTTGCCTTCCATCACTGTGGATATTATATTATTACCAGTCATGGCCATTAGTGTTCGATCATGTTGTTAATATTATTTGTCAGCAGTGGAGGGTTGATGAGTCGTGTGTTTTGAGAGTGGCACTCTTAAGATTCAGGAATCGCCGCTCGTTCATGCGTAGATGTAGTCTTTCTAATTATTGTTGCCGAAATAACTTTGGGTACGCCCCACTCTCTGTATGGCCTTGATGACGTTATTGCTGATCATCTTGCAAACAAAGTTGTCTGGTTTTGGATATGAAACTTCAAACAAATAATTAACTATTTTCGTTTGCGGGAAAGATGGAATTAGTTTTTATATCGGTACCTATTATCCATTACCCATTTATTAGTGTCGCTATACACATACCACCACTGGTTAGCTATTTATTAGTAAACCGTTACCCATTAACCATTGTCAGGTATGGAGTTAGCAATATCCTTTAACTCTACTTCGCGCTATATAGATGACGTTCTTTCGCTAAACAATTCAAAATTTGGTAGATAAAGGATACTACAGATACAGTTAAGTCGGCTTCATATCTTGACTTACATCTAGAAATTGAGAATGAGGGTCGGTTGAAGACAAAACTTTACGACAAAAGAGATGATTTCAGCTTTCCAATTGTGAACTTTCCAGCAGCACCTGCATACGGGGTATATATCTCCCAACTGATACGATATTCCCGTGCTTGCATTTCCTATCATGATTTTCTTGATAGAGGGTCACTGCTCACAAGGAAGCTATTAAACCAAGAGTTCCAAATGGTGAAGTTGAAATCATCCCTTCGTAAATTTTACGGACGTCATCACGAGTTGGTTGACCGTTATGGAATAACCGTTTCACAAATGATATCGGATATGTTCCTTACGTCGTAACTACAATCCCCTTCCCTTTCATGAATTTGACCTACCGAATAATACTATTTACCGGATTTGTAATCACATAAGCAACACGACGGGTGCCGCATGTGTAGCAGGATCTGCTTACCTCCCGGAGCACCTGAGATCACCCCTAGTTTTTGGTGGGGTTCGTGTTGTTTATTCTTTAGTTTTCTATGTTGTGTCATGTGTACTTTTGTTGTTCTGTTTGTCTTTTTAATTTTTAGCCATGGCGTTGTCAGTTTGTTTTAGATTTACGAGTTTGACTGTCCCTTTGGTATCTTTCGTCCCTCTTTTATATAGTTATTCATTAAACCGTAACCTATTACCCCTTAACCTGTTGGCTAGTATATCGTTACTGAATATTCATTTTCCGTTACCAATTAACTGATACCTATTATACCATTACCGATTATGTAATATACCCATAGAAAACATGACGGATTATTTTTTTTTAATTGACACACCTTTAACTAGTCTTCAATATTTACCATGTTTACGACTTCTGCGAATAAAAAAAAAAAATTAAATAAAATATACAAAATATAAGTAACTGTTCTTGCTAATTTATAAGCAAAACAATCTAACAAAAGCACAAGCTTTGTTCTAAAAAAAAAACGCTGGTTAACACTAATCTTTTCCTTAATTTATTTCAAACTTACCTACATTCAAAACTGTTTCACGGACAACAGTTGTTCACAGAAACTTATGCATGGGTACATAAATATGTAGTACTGGAATCTACTTTTAAAATTTATTGCTATAATGTTACTTTACAATTAATGCAATATTAAGTTACCTGTATTCTACAGTAGTTGATATTTTACTTGAAATTTAAATTATACCTGTGTTTAATTACACCATCCCATTTTCTGTATTTAAAAGGTTTGTACATTTCAAATATCTTACAGTTATGATTTTTTAACATGGAATACTGTTGGTATTATTCCTGTAGCAAAACTTTAAATAAAATCAAGTACTGTAAAATACAGGTACCGAAACTTACAACAATATGTTCAAAGTGAAGAAATAATACTAGATTTTAAAAGTTAAATTTCCAATACTACAGATTATAAGTACAGAAATAGTACCAATTCAACAATAGATAATAGGAAGATTTAATGTTTTGCGTCCTTGCTTTTATAAACAGTGTCCAGCCTGTTGTTTACAATGTTCTCCAATTCGTTCTGTTTTTTCCAATATTTGTGAAGTACTTCTTTAGAGAATAGTTTCTCCTTTACCTGATTTGCTCTCTTGCGATCTAACTTCATACACATTTCCGGAATAAATTTGTTTCCCATGGTCTTAGTATACGAGGTCAATTCGAATTTTCTTTTCTTTACTGTCTTATCCTTCCTCTTCAGGCCAGAACAACTTAGACCATCATCGCTTGGTGAAACGTGAGCGATGGGTTGAATCGGGAAAATTTTGTTTTTCTGTTTCCGTTGAAAGGTCACATGAACTTTCACTTTTGGTTTCAGCGATGCATTCCTCTGGTGTGCTTGCTTGTGGTTTACGTATTGTCGGGTTTATTGCAGTATATACCGTTACCGTTGTCTCTGCCCAACCCAGGAAACACTGCAAAGATTGTAGGGTTAAAGTTGTCTTGTCAGTTGCCTTCAAATTTGTATTTATCCTCAATATTGCATTGTTCAAACAGCTCTCAATTGCACTTTTTCGAGTCGATTTCAATATGATTAGATCTTGTCTAATATTTTCCCAGGATTGGCCATTTGATTTTTTATACATATCTTTGTTATTAATTTTTTTTCAGTTTAATGTTGCAACGATGACACATAACAAAACAATCTCATAATGGTTAAAGATATGGCTTACATTCTGCTATTTATATTGGTTTTCATCGACATTAATTTCCATTCCATTTTTCTCTATTTCTTTCTTTATTGTATTAATTTCACTTTACTCCTAGTTGATTTCTTTTAACTCTTTGTTTTTAAGTACACCACTTCCGCTCTTATTTTTTCATTGTTGTGTATTAATTCTGAAAGGACGCTTCTGTTTTCCTTGATAAATTCTTCTTTATATTTGACAAACTTCTGTTGAACTATCAGTTCTAAGTTTGAAAGTGAAAAAAGAGAAAGAAGTGACGGATCAATATGAACTATCAGCTAACAAGAGTGTTTTATCATCGGTATAAAGACATCATTCGTAAATATAGCTCAACATGCAGACTTTTTATACGTTCAGGTATTTCACATCCAATTTTTTATGGAAATATTCTTTATAAAGCACAAAGGTGTCAGTATTCACCTCATAAACTTACAAAACCTTTGAATAGACTTATTAAGAAGGGATATAATTACGATACTGTTGTCAAGTCATTAAAGATTGCATATTTTGGCGTTAATATTGAGTCACTGATAAGGTCTTTGCGTCGGAACTAAACACATTTATTCTAAAAACAGTTGTTGGCATGACACGGGTTATGTTCTTCTCATATATGTTATGATGGTATGATACTAAACCCCTTACGGGAAGGATTGTGCCTGATGTTCATATGATGAAATCATAATCTTTCAGTCAGTTTAATTGAAGTCTGGAGCTGGCATGTCAGTTAACTGCTAGTAGTCTGTTGTTATTTATGTATTATTGTCATTTTGTTTATTTTCTTTGGTTACATCTTCTGACATCAGACTCGGACTTCTCTTGAACTGAATTTTAATGTGCGTATTGTTATGCTTTTACTTTTCTACACTGGTTAGAGGTATAGGGGGAGGGTTGAGATCTCACAAACATGTTTAACCCCGCCGCATTTTTGCGCCTGTCCCAAGTCAGGAGCCTCTGGCCTTTGTTAGTCTTGTATTATTTAAATTTTAGTTTCTTGTGTACAATTTGGAAATTAGTATGGCGTTCATTATCACTGAACTAGTATATATTTGTTTAGGGGCCAGCTGAAGGACGCCTCCGGGTGCGGGAATTTCTCGCTACATTGAAGACCTGTTGGTGACCTTCTGCTGTTGTGTGTTTTTTTATTTTGGTCGGGTTGTTGTCTCTTTGACACATTCCCCATTTCCATTCTCAATTTTATTTAAATGTTTTGCTTTGAGCATCGACTATCCGTTCGTATTAGGAGATTAATAATTTTGTAATCTTATATTAATTACTTTGTGAATAGAAAGCGAGATCTTATCCAACACCGAAGCGTGATCATTTGCGTTTGCCAGATGCGTTTACCGGAATTATTTGCCTGATCCTGATACCATCACATAACCTCATCTCTAAATTTATTCTTAAATCCTGTCTTTATTATCGGTTGTCTCTTTATCTTCTCCATATCCTCAAATGTAACGTTCTCTGAACCTTAAACTAAAATGAAATCTTATCGTATCCTGATGGTTTAGGGTAAGGGGTAGATCTAATCTTATTCAAATCTTTACAAACATAAGCCTTAGTGTAAGAGTTTGTGAAGTAAAGTATAGTATTGTATAGTATAATACATTATAGTAAAGAATAGTATAGTCAATCTTGGTAAAGTTAAGCATAATATAGTAGATCGTTTACTATACTTTCCTACACCATATTGTTTCTCACGTAGGTTCTTAGTCTAAATCACTGCTTGGCGCATCTTCTCCCTCTTCGATATTGACCTTCTAAGATACTTAATGTGTATAATCATTCTTGTCAACCTTGCTGCACAACCATTTCGAAATATCTTTTAAGAACTCCAACAGTCTGGTATAATTGCCAATACAATTAACGGAACCAATTTTCTTGCACCAGATGCGCATTTCGACAATACATGTCTCTTCAGTGATGCTCGTGTATTTTCCTGCTCACAAAATCCTTTTGACAAATGCATATTTTCGAAATTCAGATTGTTCATATTCGAATTTTGTTACTCGAATGTTCCATTCTACACTTAACTCATTTTGATCTTTTTTGCCTCCTCTTCTTGTTTCTGTTTAAGCTTTTTTGTTTCTTTTTTCTCTGGCATATATACTAATTTAGTCCTGGTATCTATGATGCGTTTATTTTCAAATATTTTAAAGTCACGTTTTATTTTATCTTCTAAATCTTTTTCAATTTGTCCTTTATTTTCGTCTTGGTTTTGGAAATTCTTAAGAAATTATTGGAATTCCCAAAATATTGCAGTTTTGAATTTGTCTTCTGTTTTCTTTAAAATCAGTTCAGCGTACGTCATGGTCACATACTCTACAAGGTTAATATCACAGATTAAGCAAATATGCAAAACATTTCGGAAGTTGTTTTACATGTTGATTTAAATCTGAAGGATTTTAAATGTTTCAAGTCGTCAATAGAAATAAACCAAAATTATCACATCGGTTACATTTGTTACATATTATTATCTCCATAAAGAATCTTAACTATTTGACCGTTCAATTACAAATTAACAATTGAATGTCTGCACTTAAAAATGCCGCCTATATGCATACAGCTTATGAAGGTTTAATTGCTACGAGAGATTAGGGTTAGGGGTAAGAGTTGAAGTAAGAATTAGGGCTAGAAGGAAATGCAAAAACGGTAGCCAATAAAATCAACGGTACCAATTTTGTTGCACCAGATGCGCATTTCGACAATACATGTCTCTTCAGTGATGCTCGTGGCCAAAATATTTGAAATCCAAAGCATATATAAAAGATGAAGAGCTATAATCCAAAAGGTCAAAAAAGTATAGCCAAATTCGTGAAAGGCAAATTATCTCTTAAACGGAAATATTTTCCGTAAACGACTTTTGCCAGGACAAAGTGCGGTAAATTCGCTACATTTGGCTATCTTTTTGTCACCGCTTGTAACATTTTGGCTACATTTTTGTTACAGCTGGCTACTTTTGGCGACAGTTTTTAATACCGTTGGTTACATTTACGGTAATTTGAATACCGCTTTGCATCAAAAAATGAAAAAATATTGATAAGATATGATAGATTAATTATTTCTCTAGTAGTATAACACTTATTGTAATCAATAATTTAGAATTTATTGCTCGAGTTCTTATTTTTTGGGTAAAAATGGTCTGTAGATATAAATGAGTATTTTTTGGGACATAAAAGTTAAAGGTTCTTAGTGTCAAATTGCTATATTTTTTAATTCATCAGTATGTGTGCCACTATTAACTCTGTCTTGATTATTTTCTGCAGGCATTAACATTTCATTATTTTGGTACCTCTAGAAGTATAGTTTTTCCTGGTCTACGAATACTCAATTTTTTTTCATCATCAATGGAAGGTGCCAATACCTCGTCTTTTTTTTTATAATATTCTTGTACTGACCACGTTATGATCTGTCTGGTATCTAGTACTATCTATCTGTCAGTTTCAGTGAATTTTCCAATGCTGAAGTTTTTATAGAACATATATATTCAATAAATTAGTATATGTTTATAATGATGTGTAATAAAGTATGTTTTTTGGGTCAAGATTTCTTCCTTTTAAATCAAGATTTTATTGATTTGTATTGTGCATGTGACCTTTTAGTTGTTCCGATGATATAGATGTGTAATGTGTGTCACCTGCCACAAACAGTGAGTTCTAAGACCGGAGCATATGTCATAGTTAGTATTTGTCTATTGTATGTATTTTTGTTCACTTCGGAGCAGGGTCTTTCTTGCTGTCCTTGATTTATAATTACATATCCGCATGTCTTCACACTTTGATTGAGCAGTTTGTTATATTGGGTAGCCTAGAAAACATTATTGAAAGCTGTATGATAATCTATGTCCATGACTTTTAAACAGTTTTTGGTCATTTGTCGGATTAGCATTGATTTCATATATCTTCATTTAATGTTATAAAGATCAAAACAAAACATTGTAAAGCAAGTTTGACCATTTGAGTAAGAAATGCTAACTTAAGTAGCACACAAAGAGCAAAATGGAACTAAAGCACTACTTTTGAACAGAACATGTTTTTTTTTGTGAATAAATAAACAGAAACTTTTAAAAATTAAATTTATTTATGTCTAAATTACACAAAACAAATGTATAATAAGTTAAAAGTATTGCTGCTTAGATTGATAATATGAAATAAAATAAAATTGATTATGATATATATAAAAAAAACAACAATGCGTAAGTCTCTTTTGTTAACATTTGATTTAAAAAATGGGAAATAAGCATAACAATCATTTCCTATCAATAAAACAGAATGACGCACTTCTTATTCAATATCTTTGATCATAGATTCATTAATTCCTATATTTATGATTTCGAAATGAATCTAAAAATTTTGCCCATGAAATATATTACAAACAATCATATAGTATTTGTTTTGATTACTGTTGATGCAAACTATGACAAATAATCATAACAAACAATCATATTCAATGAATAAAAACATGATACAGTACTTTGTCAACATTTTTCTTATCCATTGATTCATTAATAATATATACGTTACAGTAAATAGGTGAAATTAGTAATTACATGTTATTACTAAAATTTAGGAATTACAGGTAATATCCGGTGCAGTTAGTTAATACAAGTAATTCCTGAAACGGCCCAGTTATTACTAATTTTAAAATGAGTTTTTACACCTATTTACTGACTGCTTAAACAATGTTGTATTATGGTCAGATGATCAAAAGTTATGGTAATACTAACTTGAAGATTACATAGTACTCTTAAAATATTGTATGGTTGATTTGTATTCAAAATATCTTGAATAAATATTGACTTTCAAATATTTGGTTAAATCAGAGAATCCAAAATGGTTACTGTTGAGCATTATACAGATAATTTTTGACCAATTTCAGCAGACATGGAAATCAGAAATGGAAAATTTTCCCAAAGCATTTTTGTTTAAACTTTTTTCTAGAAAACTTTGAGTTTGAAGAATATTTAAATTTATTACCTTATAAAGATCAGATAACGTTGTGAAGGTTAAGAACTGGAATGAACTGTTATGTGCATTAACTCCGAGATATAAAGAAAATAAATATATATTTTTTTAGTTGTTAAATCATTAAAAAAAATGATAAGTGAAATTATAATTCACTGTTAGTAGCCAGTCTAGTTCTATTTTGTTAAATTAGCTGAGAAACAAGGTATTCATGTGACCTTCAATTAAAACCCTAGCTGAAGACGGGTTATTGAAATTGTAAGGGTTTTGCAGAACAAATATTCTCGCCTACTTTTTCTGTTAATGACAGGCTCAACAAAAATGAGGAAAAAATATTAAAATTTACCTCTAGATCATTACTTTTGACAAGTACCTGTACTATAAGAAGCTTCTGTCAAAAATGTTTTAAAAACTTTAACTGCAGAGTGTAGAGTGTATGTAGTGTTATCTGGGGGGGGGGGGGGGGGGGGGGGGGGGAACTAGTCAATTTATCATGTTGATAAGTAATATAGGGATATTATCTTATGATCATATACATTTAGCTTCTGTCCAAGTTTGATAGAAATCCAAGATATTTATTTTAATCTTTCAAACCACAGTGCATGATTGAGATTTTAGTTTTAAATTAACAATATTTGAAAATTATGAAAATCAATTTTGGATTGATATCATTGTCTAGCGTGCATATATTTACGGAGTTTCTAGACCTATTAAACAACCATTTTCCAGTTTCAATTCACAAACACTGAAGATTATTCACTATTGATTTGCCTTATATTCCTACATCCTCAAGTAATAGCTCCCTTAAAATCCCTACCTCTTTACTTTCTTATTTGGTATCTTGAGTTATGCTTTTAATTTTAAAACAAAAACATCAAGGTGGTAAATAGCTGTAATAATGACAAAACAAAATCAGTTATCACTGAAACAACTAGTAAATACATGTAATTACTAAATTGGCTAGTAATTACAGGTATTTACTGAAATGTTTAGTAATTACATGTAATTCATAATTTCACCTTTTTACTGTAACATACTAGTATATATTCCCAATAAAAATATATAACAAACAAAACTAAAGTCTCTTTGTGTTACATCTTGATTAAAAAAATGGCACATATAAGCATAAAAATAATTCTCAATGGATAAAAAACAGGATACAATTAAACTTAAAATATTGCCCACGAAATATAACACAAACAATCAAAGAGTCTCTACTGAAGTTCATCTGAAGCATACTACAACTTTCAGATAACTTGAACACATTTGATTGATCTTTTATGATTTGTTAACTCTCACTCTACTTCTTTCTACATGAATTCTGTCCACAATAATTTCCATATGTCCGTGTCGTTTTCCGAATTCCTTGCTTTCAAGTTGGCAATTAGTTTCTGTCCTCGTTGGTCCTTTTCAACTACTTCTCTGATTCCTTACAACGTTTCCCCTTTTAATTTTCTGTTGGCATATGTCGATTGGGATTTCGGATTCTGATTCAGTAAAAGATCTGCGTTTGTGTTTCTTTATCTGCTATTCAGCTACTTCATCATCATCGGACAAATTATATTGCATTCATTTAATGGTGATAGTGGCGGAAATAGTTTTCAACGTCATAATCTTCTGTCGTGTCACTTATATAAATATCTATATCATCAACTTTTCTTATCTGATCCTCAGTAGTTTTTTCATCCTTCTCTTCCTTGTCAGCACTACATTCAATTGCATCTTTTGGTTTAGAATAGGTAAGGGTTAGGGCTGGCGTCCCGATAATTTTCGTTAGCCATTTTTAGGACGCTAGCGATGTTACCGTCGTAGTTTTGGCTTACCGGTGGCCAAATAGAACGCCAAGAAGGTTAGCATCTAATTTGGCTCCTTTTGGCTACCTTTTTGGCTACCTGACTACCTTTTGGTAGGCTTTTATCACACCTCTCTGGCTACCAGGCTACCTTTTCGCGTTTTGGCTACACAGGAAAATGGTGACATATTGAAGTGATTTATTAAGTTGTGTTTTTATACGTTTTGGAACATTTTGAGTTAAAATAGACCAATTTTGGAACATGATTTTTTTTCGTCTCAATTTCAATTGGTGTAAACTCTGCAGAATTTTGTTCTATCGGGTTGAATTTTCAGGTAGCAATAGAAAATTATATACACTTTAATACTATTCATAACAGTTCTTTCATATCTATTAAGAAACGGCTAACCCTTGCTGTTGAATATGACTATGGATTCATTTTCGGAAAATCGATTTTACGTCTGCTAAAACAAAATGTATGGTGTTACGTTGGTTGTAAATATTATATATGTAGAATTCTGGTTATTTTCTTTCTGTTTGTGTCGTAATTGTTTGTATTTTTTGACATATGCTTATGAAATCTACTATTCTACCAAAAAATAGATCTGATGTTAATCTACAACAAGACACTGAAGAACAGAGGCCTCAATCAAGAAAGCTCTGAAGACGTTCTAAATGACGGAAGTGAAGAAGAAATGCCCCAGTTGCCTCTATGCAGTAATGACATTTGTGAAGAAAACCCTGACCCTAATTCTGATATCGAAGAAAACCCCATCTGAGAAGATTATAAATACAAAATAGGAAAATTCCATGTTGATTTCTTCAAAAGATGCAATTTTCCAGAGTAAACTCCCATTCAAATGGCATTTTTTTTAAACCAAAATTACTTGCGAAAGTGTTAATACTTATAATCATTATCTTATAAACGTCTTTTTTTTTAAATGACCGTGTTCATTTTGTTATCTGCATTTTTGTATGAAATTTTGTTAACTTAATTAACAGACACCAGACCTTAAGTTCACTGATGTTTTACAATCTAAGATGGCGAAATACTCCCATAATACTTTAATGTCATATACGTGTTGAAACCGCTACCATATGGTTTTAAAATCGACAAGAAAAAAAAATGCATTTAGCATAAAAAGTTTAAACAATACCAATATTTTCTTGATTTCCAAAGAAACTCGAATGCATACTCGTTAAAGCCTGGATCAACTGTTGTTCAATTTCTGCGATATTCGAACATAAACTCGCCTTTTTCAAACTGTTTTGTCGTAAACACACCTCTTCCTTTTATAAATGGTAAACGACAAATGTACACATCAAACAGCTCAAAAAATTTTTTAGAAAATATCTTCATCACAAATAGTTGAATGCTTATACTAGAGAACGTGTATAATTTAAATATTTTATTCAAACTTTTTAGCAAAGTATGAAGAAAAACATATTCACCGCATATTTATGAATTTAATTTTTTACATTCAAGTCCATCCGCTTCACAGAGAGTCATATAGTAAACAAGCATATCACAACTACATCAAAGCTTAAGGCTTCCTCTGAACATTTGAAGGTCCCTACTATGCATTGGCTACCCAAACTACTCAAAAGACCATTTAAATATCGTTTCATCTCGGCCTCTAGTAAGTGTTCTACAACTAATCTGTCAGTGCTCTTAACTAGTTCATTAACTACTATTTAAGAGCTTATCATAAACTATTGTCATAAAGAAATATCATTTTAAAAATTTAATGCTCGAGTCTCACACCATTCAACTAAATGAAAAAAATCATGAACTGAATAAACAGCAATATAGTTTAAACCATGAAAAGAAAATTGAGAAACATCGAAATTACTGTTTTGACAAAATAACAGAGCATCGGTGAGTTCAAAATTTCATAAAAAAACCAGTTAAAACCATAAGGAGATTCAAACGTAGGCATAATTGTTGAAATAGAAAATACTAAATGTAAAAACAAATAAGAATTCCGTCTGAATAACTGTTCGTCTTCGTTTTTCTCTCTTTTGCATGGACTTTATCAGGACTTTAATGTGTTCTACCATTCTTCTTGCGCACTCCATATCCTCTTTTCTGAATACTTAAGTGTCCATAAAAAATTCCAATGCTTTTGTTGGAGAACCTAAGCTCGATAACAAGTACCCCGGATACATTGTGTCAAGATGATCATTCATCCATCCATTTATGGCCGATCTATCAAGTAATGTATCTACGACCATCCTTGGGATATTTTCTCGAAGACAACCATTGCCTGCCTCACGTGTTGTGAGGAGGTTGTGTCGCAGGCAAGATACGGAAACTCCATCAGCCAAGTCTTAATTTGTTATATAATAACAATCTCCTGTTGGGATAACTTCCGAAATAGCATCACTTTTGTCCTCGGCATTTCGGTGTTCTCCTGAGTTTTCAGTGTTGATAGGAGTTGCTTCGTACAATACTGGTGAACTACATTGTTGTTCGGCAGGATCACAATCTGAATGTCCAACAGCCTGAATGTCTGACTGTTCTGGTTCATTTCTTTGGTCCACATGCTCACTGTCTGAATCAGCAGTGTGAATGTCCGAATGTTCTGGCTTATAAGCCGAGTGCTCTGCCACTTCTGATAGTGTCTCTCTAAAGCATATGTTTGATCTTGCAATCTTGTCAATTATTAGCTTGGCTGAGATAATATAAGAAAATGATGAGTGAAATGTTTGTTTTTTGAATCCAGGAAATTCTTTAAAGAAAAATATGTTTCGATTGAATAAAGTAATAAATAATTTCTGCCACAAACAGAACTAAATGTATAGTTTTTATAGTACAAAAATCAAAAGCCGAAATGTAATCTTTATAATTTACAAAACTACAATTACCCAGAGGAAAACAATTCATGACACAAAATAAATGAGAAACAAACAAAAAATGGTGGGGTGATTCTTTCCCTGTCTTCTTCTTTTCATATTCTTTCTGGTCTATTTATCTTAAATAATCTCATTAAAGGTTATTAAAACTCACAAATTATCTTTGAAACGTTCTCCACAATTGATCAGTCATCGACCTTTAGTTGCAATGGACAGTGTTATCCAATAAAAACTGTGGATTCATAAGCGTCATTTCACATATTTTTGATATATATAAAAAAAATATTTTTGATAAAAATTGAGTTCGAAAATTTGTTCCCCTCAATTTCATTTACTAGAAAATTAGATTGATAATTTTTGCACATTTTTAACGAACAATTTTTAAAATCGACCGAAAAAAAAGCAGTTCTGATTAAAATAGAGGACCTATCCTTTCACATCTAGTCTTTTCTAAAATCAGCATTAAAGTGATGGATTTTGGTAATGTTAAAGTATATAATGATATTTAAAACAACTCGTCTAAACATCAACCCAACAATGTTAGATCTGTAAATTTGCTTTCGCAAATTTTTGGTTCTTCCCTCGCCGAGTTGTATATACATTATGTACACAGCCATGTATCACCATCATTGATGGCGATCCGATGGATACATCTGTTGTCACTGACTCAGACGTACTTATGACATTTAATACACACATACAGAGTTATATATTCAATCATGTACCTTTGATACTTTTCTATTTTGAACAATAAAATATGAATCCAAAGGTTTGCTTTTCAAAATTCATAAGTATATGAAAACAGGTTTCATTTAAACCCTATAAAGGGTCAACATTGGGTTCTGCGGTGATAGGCTACAATAAGTAAAATAGCAGGGTAGGCTTAGGTTTGCACTTTATCTTGCGTTTGTTTCATTCCGAAACCCGTTTTGAAATTCTAGAGAGCAGATCTTCCCATCCAAATACAGTGATAGGCATTTTTCTTATCATTGTAAGACTACAACATGTTTGAAGTAATCTCAACATTAGCTAAAAAGGAGGTATGTTGGGCGAAGAGGGTAGGCATTTTAAATGCAATGCTGACACAATATGATTGATGTTTTGATTGGTCTTAAACATGTTTTGGATGCCAACAGCATTGGACTTTCAGAAAAGGTAAACTAAACCCTAGAATGAGAAATTTACATACAATCAAATAGATCACTTGATTAAATTAATTGATTAAAAAAAAATTGTCAAGGGTTTGGTCAGTGTTTCACTCGGCATTTTACTATATGTTGCGTCATTTTTAATCCAAAACCCGTTTTGAAATTCTATGAAGCAGATTTATCGATCCATATATAGTGGCAGGCGTTAATGAAAAATTGTAAGACTTCATTATGTTTGAAGTTACCCCTAGATTAGCTTAAATTTGGGTTTAGCGGTGATTTACTACCGTAAACATTGAACTAGTTGTCAAAAATGCCACTAGATTGAACCCTGTCCCAGAACATTCTAGTTTCACAATCGTTTTGACCATAACATATCAAACAATCATACCTTGGGAGTGAACAGAACACTTGTTAGCAAATTTATCGTTAAGCGTTCAATTGCTTAACTTTAACTCGGTATACCAGATAGACCCCAATAGTGCAGAAGTCGCATTCTGAACATGTTTGCCTCATTTTTTGGGGGGATGGTAAAGGGAGGGGGGGGGGGGGTGGTCCCCCTAAAATTGATAATTTTGCTAACCCCTATTGATTGGAAAAAAAATGTTTAAACCCTCAAAGTGAAAATGCATATGGTGTTAGGTTTGTACTTTGGCACGTTTCCCCTTAATTAAGAAGATAATTTATAAACACATAAATGGGGGTTAAGACCCTCCCCATAACTTAGATATAGCCACTAAAACCCCCTCTAACCCCTTCACTGGAAGTCATAACCCCAGGTACCTGTAGCTAAGGCCCCGTTAAAATATTAGCGGTAATGGGCCACTGTCTTAGTAAGGGTTAGTGGTGCGGACGAAAATTGTACCAATGTTTTCCCAAACAGCGTGATTTCCTACCAAATGGATACCAATGAGCGTGAATTGACTACTTTTTACTGGAATTTGGTATATTTTGAGGGGAATCGGGTACATTTTGCGTCAAAACGGGTACAAGGTAAAGGAAAATTTTGATATATATTTTTTTACACTCTAATAAAGGCAACAATTGATTCTGTATTGCACATATTACTGTTTAACATTTAAACTTGGTTTCATCAAGTTTTCCTTTTAAATTACCACTGAATACCCAGGGATAATATTCAGTAAAATTAACTAATAAATTACATTGGTTTATTTAACACATTAAACTATTATTATAGTTGTTACAAATAGTCTTTGCTACTTCACAAAAAGTATTTTCAGATATATATATATATATGCATAAAAATTAGCTACATAATAAATACGGAATTTGATCATTCATCTGGAATGACTTTTGGGGTTCTTTTATTATCTAATAAGAAACTAAATTACGGTCAAGTGACATCGCATGACTTTTTGTTCCTCGTGTCTGGACAATATATACTGAGTGCCAATGAAAACGCAACACTTTTGTTTTTCCAAAAAATCTTATAATTTTTATTTTATTTATATTAGAACTTTGTATAGTTGGTTTAAAATGACTTTTAAGACAATTGACGACAACTTTACGGTTGAGTGATTTTTGGAACCAATGCGAAGTAAGGGTTATTTTGAACGGACATAAACCGAGTTCACCGCTTTTCAACATACGCACCATTTTCACGATTTTGTCATTTAAAGCTTAACTAATGTCATGAATTTTCCCGCCCTTATTATAAGGAAACTGCAATAAACATCTGAGTAAATGCCAGGACTTTCTGACAACCAGCGACATGCAGTTTTTGGCATGATCAAATGAAGCCTTTCACTGCATACAATTACGAGAAGACTGAAGTTGTAGCCTCTACAATAACCCAAATCATCCACAAGTTCAACCAAAATGGATCATTTAATGATAAGCGACATCCCGGGGTACAAAAAGCAAGAAACGCTCAGTCAGAACGATACATTTGGCCTTAACATATTCGATATTGACTCTGATGGGTGTAAAAAGGTCACGACAGTTCAATGGTGGTCACGGTAGGTCCTTTGGAGCAATTTCAGTAAAGCACCATTTGCGCAGAAAATGTAAAGGAGCACCAAAGTCTTTCCTTAGTCACATCTAAACGGTCGTAAGGCGTAAATATCGAATTCTATAGACCAAAAGTCATTCACTGTGTACCAAAAACCGTCAGTGGTGGTTACATAGACATTTGGCATCCATCTTGGCCAAAAGTCATGTGTTTCGCCCGATTTTGGTCCGATCGAGCTGCATCAGATTGGACATGATTTAGACAATGAAAACCACCACCAATATCATAAAGTCAGCTTGAGTTTGATATGCGGGACAAGTGGAACAACATTCCTCGAGATCACATTGAACGTCCGGGATGATTAGTTCCACGGCGCTATCGAGATTGCGCTGCACAACGAGGTTGTAACATGTTTTGTTAGAACTGTTTCGAGAATTTGGATTATTAATTTCGATGTGGTTTTGAAAGCTTAGAATAATATTGCGTAAAAAAGGTAAGTTGGGGTGTAAATAAATTTTTCATAGTTACACTTTCAATCTTAATAAAATTTGTTATTGATTTGACCCAGATAAGTAACGTGTCATGACCTTTACCTGCCAAAGTTTGTAAACAATGTACACAAATGAGTTGATGATTCGACATTGGATGTTTCGTTTACCTATAGCGTCTGAAAGATGACAATGAAACATTTTTGTTTGATATCGATCTATTGTTAGAATTATTAATTTTCAAGAACAATTTGTTTTGAAAGATTATCGTTTTTAATATAAATTTTATTTTTGGAAAACCAAGTGTTGCGTTTTCATTGGCACTCAGTATATTATGAAGTGTTTCGAGAATTTGGATTATTAATTTCGATGTGGTTTTGAAAGCTTAGAATAATATTGCGTAAAAAAGGTAAGTTGGGGTGTAAATAAATTTTTCATAGTTACACTTTCAATCTTAATAAAATTTGTTATTGATTTGACCCAGATAAGTAACGTGTCATGACCTTTACCTGTCAAAGTTTGTAAACAATGTACACAAATGTAACGTACAAGTGTACAAGTCCCTATATATTGTCAAACACACACACACACACTCACACCTCTGACATATTCTAGCTGTATATCTGAATTACCCACATTAACATTCATAGTAGTAATTATTGTACAAACAAACCTCTGCACATTAGTCTAGTCGTTTAGTAAGTATGAATGATACTGCATCATAGAAGATTGATGAATTACGGCATCACAGAGACAAAAACCAAAAGTAATGGAATTGAACGTATTCTATATTTCAATATCATAGTATCACAAAAATAAATCAATTTAATATAGAAATGGTTTCTCACTGCTAAAAGGTGCTTAAAAAATAATATCAAGATTTAAATTTATACATTTCCCACACAAAACCACAGTCATTAGTTAACACTCTCTTACCATTTCAATATCATAACATTTTTACAAATACAAAAATAAAACAATTCAAAATAGAACCAGTTTCTCACTGCTTAAATACGTTTAAATAAAAATATCAAGATTAAAATGTATTCATTTCCCAATAAGAACTACATTCAGTAATTAACACTCTCTAACCATTTCCATATCATAGTACTTTTACAAATAAAAAAATAGAACAATTCAAAATAAAACAAGTTTTTCACCTCCAAACCCAAACAAAACCACCGTCATTAGTTCACACTCTCTCACCAACTAACCCTCTCCTTGCATCTCCTCTTTCTCTCCGTCTGCAGTCTGTCTGTAATCTTTTTTCATATCTCTCCATAACCTCAGACTTTTTAATGTTTCCTTTTAGGATTAAGTCATTACACAATTCAAGTAGCTCTGACGATTCTTCGGCCTCGAAGGACCTACGGCCATGAGACTTCTTCTGATTTACTTCACATTCTTCTTGACTCTTTTTGGACTGAGACTTCTTTTTCTGTTTTATTTCACATTCTCCATGACTCTTTCCGGACGTGTTTATGTTTTCTAATTCTTGTTCACTATATTTTGTGATGTTATAGGGTACATCATACTCAATGGTACCTGTCGAATCGTTTTCAGTGTTATCTTTGGGCCCGTTGGGACTTCGTAATGTTCCCAAGATCACTCCCCTTTCCCTGCATTATATCATGCACTTGATTGTCACTGTTCATTGGGTTTTGGATATTAGTCAACTGCGTTTGATTTCCTTCCATGACCTTAGCTATCATGTTTGTAACGGGAACCGCTAGTTCTCTGTGCTGGTAGTGCGCGTAATGCCTATCCGCTGTCTCTGCGTTGTGAGTCATATGTCGAGCGAGGATTTCTCTACTAGCGGGAATTAGGGTCCTCACTGCTGTCGAGGTGGCCTTTCTTAGGCGAGTGGTAGTTATAGTTTTGTTGACTGGATCCTGGTCCCATACCCGCTGTATGCCTTTGTTTACCTGGAAACTCGTCAATAAAGACACTACCATCTTTTTTTGGGAATGTGGTAAAGATACTGTGCTCCTTTACAACCGGATAACCTGGGATAGTTTTAAGCATTTTAATATAATCTTTCAGAAATCTAGTTTCGCATTGTCATGTATAACAGCTGGACCGCCTTTCTGCGTCTTGTGTTGGGCCACCTGACACAGATGTAACACCAATACACTATTATAAGTGTATCTATATCCATATCCGTTTCTTTACGAGGTTGATTGTTTTGAACATGACTCTTTAAAGTTTAGCGATATTTAGACACATTGTTATAAAAGTAGTCCAACCTCGTAACAAAGCAAAATTTGATCTTAACAAAATATACCATCACGAAATTTGTTTACAAGGGAGATATTTTCATCGAAGAGCCTCGCAGAAGGTTTTAGTTGGCTATTGCGGATCTGTAGACGACTAAGACAAAGATATATCGTAGGGGGGAAATAATAAGGGTTTATTGAGGGGACACACAAAATGATTTAGCATGTTTTCTGGGTTTCTCCATGAACAATTCAGACCAAAAAACGTATCATCGGGAAACAGTTTACGAATCAGAATGTTCATGCACGAGCCGTGGAAAAAGTATGCAGCAGGTTATTGCGTGTCTCTAGACGTACTGGCAGAAAAAATATAACATCTGGGAATTTGTTATTACATAGTAAAGTATTCATCGAGATGAGACGACGAAGGTTTTAGCAGATTATTTCGGGTCTCCCGATGACAAATATACCCGCACTTAGGTATGTCTTAGTTCAATCTCATACAAAAGCGGAACGTCAATCTATATGTATTTTTTACGAGGGTAAATTTTTCATCGGAGACCTGTGAGATGTCTTTTACTGGACTGACGCGGTTCTCTCGACGAACAGAGCAGAATACATATACCATCAGGGAATTGTTTTGTACTCGGGGGCATTTTTTCAACGTTGAGCCCCATAGAAGGTTTTTAGGGCATCTGCGATAACGGTTAGGCTCTTTCGACGACCAGGCAAGTACAACGTACCAGTAGGACACTTTTTTTTCAACATGCAGATTGTGCTACCAATTAACGCAGAAAATCATTCATTGGGCTTTCCGTGGTCTCTTGACTCAAAAGCAGATTTTTATTCACAAGTGAGACTTGTTCATTGAGCTTGGCATATTTAAGCTTGGCTACGTCTTATCTCTCGACACGGCTGGAAAGATTAAACACAGTGATTTTTTTTCACGAGGCGGACTGTTTCATCGAATAGCCGCTGATAATGTCATAGCAGGCTACCGTGGTCTCTTGGCGTACTGGGAAGAAAACTAAATACCACAGGGAATATCGTTTGACGAGTCTTTTTTTTATCGAGGAAAAGAAACAAATAAAGTTTATTTAAAGAGCCCAATTGCTGAGATCTTGTTACAAGCAAGAAATTAATCAAGATTTTAAATCTCGGTCTAGTCCTGGAATTAGTTCTCACATAACTTTTTTTTAAACCCTACCACCATGTGAAATTATCCTTTTTTGGAAAATACTTTGAACGAAAAATTATTTTATATATCTTCCTACGTGACGTTTATATTTTTTGAAGTCATACACCCGTAGCAATGCAAGTGGTTTTTAAATTTGATGCTTTCTGGGCTTTTTAATTTTATATTTGTTTGTTTTGAACAATGATGACTGATGTAATCATATTGTGACTATTTTACCTATTTTGTCTGTTTTGTTCACACAATATTGTAAATATAAAAAAAAGCTGGTGCGCCTGTCATACAAGGGAGAGGTTTAGTGCTTTAAAACCAGGTGCAATCCACCAATTTCTACATTTGAAAATGCCTGTACCAAAACGGGAATATGACAGTTCGTTTGTGTTTTACCATATGACTTTGGCATTTCCGTTTTGAGTTCAGTATTTTTGTGGTTTTACTTTTCGTACATCCAATATAGTAAAATTACTGCATACAGTATAAGAACAATCTCCCAACTCACAAAAAATTAACTAAAACCATTGAACCATGAACATTCAGGTCAGCGTCAGATGACACCTGCCAGTTAGATATGTGCACCTTACAGTCCTTCCATACACTGCATATACTAAACCTATTGTTTATAGTATCCGAGATATGAACGTGACTACCAAAGCTTATCCTTGTTCACTGATTAATGAAATTGGATCAAGGTCATATGAAAACTGTCTGACAGGCATGAGGACCTTGCAAGAAACGCACATGCCAAACATAGTTATTCTCTTAATCATAGTCAAAATTGAAAATGAGCTTCAGGACAATGGATATGTGACAAATGTAATCCTCGTAATATGTGGCATCTTAATACAAGGTATAAAGAACCAAGGTTTTTCACCTTCTAAAATAAAAAAAAACTTTTAAGAATAAAGCTAACAACGCCGCACCCACTGCTGCCACCGCCGCCGAATTATTATCTCTTTGTCAAACTGTCTGTAACAAAAGTCGAAAGGTTGACAGCAATCTTGAGCTGTATTGTATTAATTACTATTGTACAAACCCTTTTTAATGTCTATCATATTAAATCTGTTACATACATACATACATACATATATACATACATACATACATACATACATACATACAAACATACAAATATTGTTGGCCTTACAGAGGTTATTAGATATCTCAATCGCAATAATTTATAAAGATGCTGTAAAATGTACAATTAATTTAACCAAATATTACTGCCTTGTAGTTTTTGAAAAAAATATTTTTAACGAAATGCTTCTGCAGCATTTGTTTTGCCTTGAATAATTATTCTACCGCAATGTTGTGGAGTATAAATTTGTGTTGATTGTATGTATGTATAAATGTATATGTGTGTTTCTGTGAGTATGTTTGTTTATATCTATACGTGGTTTTCAGAGCACCAGCTACTACTTCTCGTCTTTTGTTTGAATCTAAATTGGCAACAGCTTAATTTTGCTTTTAGGCTTATTTTTTGCATGTTTGTCGTGAGGCTTATATTTCCTTTGTTTTGTTCTTTAAGATTTCAATATCTTACTTTTTGCCAATATTGCTTTTGATCTGGCATACGTACGATAAAGGCTTTATTTCGGTGTTGACATGAATATCAATTATATGGTCATTTTTATAAATTTTCTGTTTACAAAACTTTAAATTTTTCGAAAAATTAAGGATTTTCTTATCCCATGAGTAGATTACCTTAGCCGTATTTGGCACAACTTTTCGAATTTTGGGTCCTCAATGCTCTTCAACTTTGTATTTGTTTGGCTTCTAACTATTTTGATCTGTGCGTCACTGATGAGTCTTATGTAGACGAAACGCGCGTCTGGCGTTTAAAATTATAATCCTTGTACTTTTCATAACTATTTGTTGCCACATAGGATTAATGTGAAACAGGGTATCAATTTACTAAACAAAGGAACTTATATAAATGCATGTACCAATAAAGTCGAGAAATATATATAAGGCGTAATAAAGTGATTTCAAATTTTTAAATCTTTTATTGCAAGTTAACAAACAAATCTGTATATGTAAAGGGTAAAAGAATAAAAATGATATATTTTGTTCATATTCGAGACAAGAACTTTAAAAATTTGAATTATATTGATTAATTTGACTAAAAAACACAGCTATTATATTAACTTTTACAAGAAACAAGATAACAAAAGTAGCAAAAAAGATTTAAGTGTCATATGCAGCAATATTTAGAAAAAAAAATAATTTGAGTTTTAGATGCAGCAATATTTAAAATAATTGGCTTGTTGCAGTCCTTGCAACTTTGAATCAAATGATAATGCAAACTTCTCTCATTCTGTAACATCTTATACAAACATGTTCAAAAATCATACCATTGTTTAAATTTATTTCTGATTCAATAAACTTAGAGCAGACATACTATTAACGTTTCATCGTTTAAGACATGTTTTCATTCTTTTCTAATAAAACAAATTTTTAAAGTATTAAAGCAAATTTGTTTCTGACAATTGATACAAATATTCAAAACGTTCAAGGGATTTAGATGAAAACAAAACTCTTTGCAAATTTTGTCTGATATCTTATACTTACATCATTATGAACACAGATGTTTTACCACGTATTATATATCATATTTACTTTTTTCAAGAAACAAAATAACAAAAATAATAAAAAGGATTTAAGTGGATTGATAAGCAATATTATGAAAAAAATTATTTGATCTTTACATGTATCAATATTCATAATAATATGTTTATTGCAGTCCTCGCAACTTTAAATCAAATGAAAATGCAAACTACTTTCATTCTGTAACATCTAATACAAACATGTTAAATAATCATACCATTGTTTAAATTCATTTTTGATTCAATAAACTTAAAGCAGAAGTATTATTTACGTATCCTCGTCACAGATTAAGTTTCATCCTTTTCTAGGAAAACAGCATTTGTGAATATTGAAGAAAATTTGTTTCTGATAACTGATAAAAATATTCAAAACAGTAAAAAGATTTAGATAAAAAACAAAAATATCTGCCATTTTGTCTGTTAATCATATCATATTATATTTACTTTATTCAAGAAACAAGATAACAAAAGTAATGAAAAGGATTTAAGTGGAATGTTAAGCAGTATTTAGAAAAAAAATGATTTGAGTTTTAGATGTTGCAATATTCATAATTATATGTTTATTGCAGTCCTCGCGACTTTAAATCAAATGATAATACAAACTACTCTCGTTTTGTAACACCTTATACAAACATGTTTAAAAATCATACCATTGTTTAATTTATTTTTGATTCAATAAACTTATAGCAGAAATATTATTAATGTTTCTTCGTTAAAAACAAGTTTTCATTTTATTCTAATAAAACAACATTTTAGAATATTGGAGCAAATTTTTTTCTGATAATTGATAAAAAAAAAAGTTAGCATTCAAAGTATTTAGATTCAAAACAAAAAGCTTGGCAAATTTTGACTGATGTTTAAAAGTCACATCATTAAGAACACATTTTTTTTTTTTATGTATTAACTAACTATAATATTTTCAGTGATGTTAGTACTAACTACAAATGGGTTTTCAATTACCGCAGTAAAACTACCAAATTAAAGTACAGATAATTTCAAATATGAGAAAAGAAGTTGCCTATTTTTTTGCATTGAATCATCAAGATAAATGTCTGATTTCATACTGCCAATCAGGAAATCATTTGCTTTTTTCTCGAAAATTTCAGACAAACCTTAAGGTCAGGGTATCATATTTTATCTTGTCAAATTTATGAATTTTTCTTCTTCTTCTTCTTCTTCTTCTTCTTCTTCTTCTTCCAGTATACTTTTACGAGTCGAAACAAGGACAACACTTCTGATGATAACCGTAAATTACAATATACAGACCCTATTAAAGCATTCCATAACATTTTCTTATGTCTTAAAGTGCACTTTGACAGAGAAATTATGCAAAAATGTAGATTTCATAAAAAAAAAACCACCAAAATAACTATTCTTACTAGTGGACATTTGGTATATAATACTATGAAAACCCCTCAAAACTACTGGGAAAGTCATTCTTATTATGTAATTAGAGTGCAATGAAGTGGAAATTTTCAAAACTTGTCCATTCACATAATTCTTTTTGAGAAAAAAAGGCTTTTTACATGTATTTTAGTGAAAACCCTTTCTCAGTGAGAAATCCACATGAGGTATTTTAGGAAACATTGTGAAATGTTGTGATATCACACGTATTATGGCGTCATTAAATAACGACAGATCAAAATAGTGCTAAATAATAGAGTTTGCAGTGTTACATGAGAATCAGTTGCCTCAAGATTTAACTCGAAATGTTGAGTCGAAAAGATCAGTAACCAAGCCTTTTCATTTAATAGCAAGACCATAGCAACAGTTTTCATGTAAGCATATTTATAACAAACCGACTGTAATTTTATTTGCACAAATACCATAAATAAATAATTTAGAGCTTACCTAATAAATCAAAATGCTTACCAGTTATTCAGGACTTTTAAAACCTTTAGTTTGCCATCTCATGTTTAATAGTAATGATATGTCTGGAACTGAAATAAGACAAACAAATTTACTCAGGCTGTTATCATTTAATTTAAGTACATAAGTATTATTGAGAGAGAAAAATCTAATTCTTGAAAGTTTCATCACACAGAAAGAAAAATGCCTCTCCCTTGTGGCTTAGCCACCTTCATTTAAACTGTTTATATTAGAAGCAATGGGTAGTAGCTAACTAGCGTAATAAATGTAGTTGAATAGCAATATTGTTTTCAAGAGGGTTGGCCCTCCCCCTTTTTCACTGAGAATCAACAATATCTTGTGTTTTGCTCGTGTGCATTAACAATAGTAATACAGGATTTTCTTAATACATGTACAAGGTTTTTTTTCTGTTTATTTGCATATGATATCTACTGACCAGTGTCAAATCATTGTTTAAAAGCATGTGATTATGTATCTCTCTTTACTCGTGTGAAGTGTGTTATCTCCCTCGATTATAAGCTATTCCTGTAGACCAGAGTGATAATTACATAACAAAGACTATGTTATGTCATGTTTACTTACAATTAATTTATATTACATGTAAGTCTTTTCTTGCCTTTTTCAATTGAATAAACAATTTCTTTCGGATCTCTTGGGGAAAACAAAGTTATGATTGTGCCTAAAAAAAGTGTTCAGCCCCGTGCCAGTAATGCATTTTAAAAGCAAAATATTCATTGATTTTTTGCTGTTCTTTATCAATAATATTTATCTCAAATCATTTATGATAACTAGGTATATATAAAAAACTACTAACCATCATTTTCACAATTTTCTGTGGTGTACTAGGTGAAATATTCTTAAGATATCTCTGGATCTTGTCTTAGAAGATGGGGCAATATGCGCAATTTTTACTCCATAGGCCGTAATGGTAATGTTTTCTTCTGTTGCTCAGCCCATATCGTAAACTTCTATATGTATGATGGCTTGTTTCGCTGCTGAGACATTTTTACATATGTGGTTAAATTTTCGGGGTACGAAGTGTGATTCATTTTTCCGTAATTTAGCAAACCCCGAGTATCCTTTTGCGATGTGGCTCCTCATGGTAAAAAATCCCATTTTTAACACAATAAGTTCTTTAAAATTTTAATACTTTGAACACATTTAATAGCTCCATGGTTTTTACACATTTATTCTGTGTTCCCCTACTTTCTAAATTAACACTAATGGTTCAGCTCAGTCATTTGTTTATCATAGAAATGTGTCGAATATCACTACACAGAGATTTTTTGTTTACACGTAACTTGTGTGTTCCTCATGTCAAGGCGCATTAGGGATATTGTCCCAGATCCCCACCCCTAAACCATATATATTCTTGTTGGGGACAATAAAACAAATCAAATGAAATTAAAGGGAAGTCCCAAGGGGGTCACCCAACCCCTCTTGTTTGAAAACTTGAAAACGGTCCAGATCCCCACCCCTAAACCATGTATATTCTTGTATGGGACGATAAAACAAATCACATGAAGTTAGATGGAAGTTCCTGGGGGTCACCCCACCCCGTTCAATTTAAGAATTGTTACTATTATCTTATAAACGGTCCAGATCCCCACCCCTAAACCATATATTTTCTTGTAGGGGACAATAAAACAAATCAAATGAAATGTAGGCAAAGTCCCTGGGGGTCACCATCAATCCCTCCTGTTTGAATACTTGTAAATAGTGGAGATTCCTACTCGTAAGCCATATATATTCTTGTAAGGGACAAAAAATCAAAACAAATGAACATGGGACCATATGAATGGGGAGTTATCGGAGCTTTGTTTGGGAGACTTCGTAACAGCATCCTGTTACAATTACTTCTTGTGATCATTGTTTTTTGTTTCGTACCTCTGTTCGAATGCGGTCGATTATCTTCTTCCATAACTTAGATGGCGATATCATTTTAAAATTGAGCGCAAGAAGTAATTGTCTTCCGTCTTCTGATTCATTTACGGCTGTAAATATTGCGTTTCATTTTTTTAATTGAACAAAGTGTAATATTCTTTGAATCTATGTTACTTTTACAAAGCTGTAGTATTTGTTTTGATTCGTTTATAGAAAAAACTCTTCTCCCCTGACCAGACATGAATGATTCATTCACTACTTATAGACACATGATCCGTCGATCTATATATATATACATAATTCTGATCTGGAAGCTCTGGTTTTATATGAACTGCTGAACACGGTACGGCTGTCTGTCTTACGTTACATTCCTCAGTTATATTTTGTTTATTGGATTCAGTGGTTGGTGTTGAAGTAAATGGCATATTTTCCTCCGAGATTTTACAGAGATATCTTCCTGTATTAATACATTGCAAACGTCATCCGATGTAAGTTGAACTATAGAGTCCTCTAATTTAATTTCATCAGCCTCTACTAGTTGGCTAGGTTCAGACTTAACATAATCATGATCATGAAGCTCTGGTTTTATTTGAATTTGTGAACACTGGACGGCTGTGTGTATTGCGTTATATTCCTCAGATATATTGTGTTTATTGGATTCAGTGGTTGGTGTTTAAGTAAATAGCATATGTTCCTCTGAGAGTTCTACAGAGATATCTTCCTGTTTCAATACATTGATGCCGTCATCCGATGTCAGTTCAATCAGAGAGTTCTCAGATTTAATTTCACAAACCTCTACTAGTTGGCTAGGGTTTGGTTTCATTTGAATTGGCGAACAAGCGACGGCTGTAAATATTGCGTTACATTTCTCAGATATACGTTTTGGCCATTTCACTTTGTATTCAGGGAACTGAAAAATAAAACAACTAATTTTACCTAAAAAAATCAAATGAGTATTGGAACTATATAACGTTTGGTCGTGCAGTATATCTTTTTTTTTTTATTTAATTGTTACAATTGCCATACAAGCGGGTGGTTTGGAATGCTTTAAAACCAGGTTCAACCCACCATTTTGTCTTGAAAATGTCCTGTACCAAGTCAGGAATATGCCAGTTGTTACCAGACTGTTCGTTTTAATCTGTCTGTTTTTATTGTAGGTAATGTGTTCCCTCTGTTTTAAATGTTTTGCATGGATTTGTTTTCTCTCGGTTGACTATGAGTTTTAGTTAGCGGTATACTTCTGTTGCCTATATAGACATTATTTGAACCTATTTCAAAACATTAACATGAGATACTTAAAACAAATGAAATTCGACCAATTGATCGATGCATTGTAGCCGTTGTTTCACAATATGGGAATACAACCAATATAAATACTTTATTAGACTCTGTTCTTTCGTTTGTTTGTTCTACAATTCAAAATCCACGTGCGGTACGAACAGTTAAATCACAGTCAAATTACTGAACTCCGAGGAAATTATAAAAAAAAGAAAAGTGCCTTATCGAGGGAAAACTGAAGTAGAAAATGGTGGATTGAACCTATTCTTATCGCTTGCTAAACGTCTCACTTGTTTGACAGTCGTTTCAAGTTTTGTTATATTGACAGCGATGCGTGAACAAAATAAACAGGCACTATAGGCGTTAACGCAAACCCACGCTTTTTGTGCCTGTTGTCAATTGACATAATTAAAAGAGCTTAAGTAAAGTTGTCATTTTCAAGTATAGTTCAAAAATCATCAAATAAAGCAAAACCTCAGTGTTATTTTTTTTATGTATAATCGTGACACGAATTTGGCATTTTTGGGTCATGCAATTTTTTTCATTTTCTTCTTTTCTGTTCAATAACATTTATGATTTTGAAAAGACTAAAATCTAGTCTAGCTAATACAATTATATCCTCGGTATTTTGATGGCCTTTCAAAATATTCAAATGGTATGATTCGCCCGAGTCAAAAATATATGAACGACCTTTTAACTCTTAAAATTTTAGTTCAGGCCTGGATTAAACATAATTGTCTGCTCTGTACTTTTTTTGCAATTTTTTTTTTGTTGATTAACAGAACATCAATGCTTTGTCTCTGGTAGATTTTATTACATAATATTTGGCAGCAGTTGTTGCTAGATGGTTCATATGATTGGCAAGTTTTGCTCGCAACTCAGGGTGAGACTCTCTGATTGACATTGATACCGACTTCCTTAATTTTTCTTGCTGTCAGTTGTTTCTGAATCTCCTTTTCCATAAATGCTGCATCCCCACAGCTTTTCCAACCGACCCGTAACCTCGTTGTTTCTGGGCCATGTGACGAATATACTGTCATCCTCGTATCCTATGTTATTAGGTACGAACTTACATGGATTTATGTACTTAACATTTAAATCATGTAGCTGACAATCAATTCCAATATTTGCAGGTGATATATCCCCGGTTTTATGGTCTTTCACCTTAAAGTGCAGAAAAAATAACATTAATGAACATGTCTCTAAACAATGTGTAGCAGCCTTAACTATGTGTTGAAATCAACTGTTTCAAGTTATAACTGAATGAGCAGTTGCAAGCTTGTTCTTTGTGCATATCCCAATATCAGAATCTAAAGAAATTGTCGTGTGAAAATCTATAATAACTGGACCCCATTTATCATGTTTATTGTTTTTATTTGTTATATTTTTCTGCAGTTGTTTTGTTATATCAAAAAAGAACAAAAACACCTGAAAATTTTGATAAAGCCTTGTTGGTTTTGTATTGCTCTACATTAAATTAACAACTTTCTACAAACCGTTATAGTTACTCCATCTAGATCTTGGGTCCTGAGAGCTGTATTTAATGTTCTGTGCGTTATTCCAAGAATGGCTCCAGATATTTGTCCGTTTTAAAAGTATTTTTAGGATCACAAAATATCTGGCATTAGCAAATAGTGTGGACGTTCAACAACCTTTTTCCAAATCGTCTTTCATTAAAGTTTTTACTGTCTCCGTAGCAGTATCAGAGTTTAAAAACTTTACTATGTCATCTTTATATACCATGTTTTCTACAATTACAGTATAAGATGTAATAAAATACCCTGTAATTGAATTACATATTACTTTAACCGCATTTCACTTTTATACTTCAGATTTAAAATCTTTCACGGAAGATTTCTTCGGAAAATGGATATTTATTACCATAGCAAAGTGAAAAATGAGGTAAACGTTTTAATCACTAACTTTAACATGATGGTATAATGTTATTAATCATACATTGTTGAAAATTAAAAAAAATTAAAACATTCAATTAATTCGAGAAAATTTAATTTTTACGGCTCCTATATAAAACTCTAAGTGATTAAAAAGTAAAATCACAAAAATACTGAACTCAGAGGAAAATCAATTAGGAAAGTCCATAATACATGGTAAAATCAAATAACAAAACGCATCAAAAACGAATGGACAAGAACTGTTATATTCCTGACTTGGTACAGCCATTTTCAAATGTAGAAAATGGTGGATTAAACCTGGTTCTATAGCGCTAACCCTCTCACTTTAATAACAGTCTCATTAAATTCCGTTATATTAACATGATGCGTTAAATAAACAGTCACAATTAATAAAATAGTCAAAATGTGGGCACATCAGTCATCATCGTATAACAATTTTAAAAGGGGACTATTTAACCGAACACAAAAACATCTTCTATCTACGAACACATTAATTGATTTGAGTGTCTGACGTCAGAAAATTTTATACGTCACATAAATTTGTCGTTCAATGTGCATACAAACAGTTTTAAAATTTACATAGGCAATGTAAGCATACAGGGTTAAAAAGTCAAAGTATGTAAGAATAAATTACAGAAATAGACCGATATTCAAACTAGTCCAAAAGTTATAGGTAGAATTTATAAGAATCCAAAAATAGTTAATACCACTACGATTGAATGATTTTGACGTTTGTGGTTCAACGTATATAGTAATTCATAATAGTAATATATCATAATGACATATAATAGACCAATATAATACTGACGGGATCTTTTAAATTACAGTCACATAATAAGAACAAAAGAAATACAAAAAGTCGCATATACAAAAAAAAAACCCCAAAAAAAATGAAAGCCAATACAAACACATTGACGAGATGTATAAGTACCGAGCCACGTCAAACTGATATCACATTAAACCATTCAACAGTAAAAGTAATATTAATAAAAGAACAAAGACAAATGAAAGAACAATAAAACATGTTGTTAAGATGATAAATAACATCAGTACGCTTAAACTAGTTTTATGTGCACAACCATCCTCTTAACATAGAACAGTGATAAACAGCATACTATAAAACTTCTTATATATCAGATGAAAAGACTTGACTCATTAGATAAAAAAAATAAAGAGCTGCGCTGTAAGCCCATGATACTCCCTTGTCTTTCCCTTGTCTTTTAACGAATGAATTTCCTTGGCCGTTTCCCAATTTTTTCAGAAGAAACATTCCACAACTGTAAAATACCAAATCAGAAATAATATAAAAAACAAAAAGGTACTTAGTTTAATAACTGAAAAACATGAAAGGTAGCTTACATGTAAGTCAACATGTAAGATATAAACTATTCAATAAAGTTTTCTTAAATTTTGTAAAAGTGTTTATGAGTGTTTGTCCGAAAACTGGGAAAAAAACCTTTTTTTAGCATAAAATTCATGACACCCGACACGTAAAATCTGAAATTTATAAATATCGAAAGGGAGCATACGTCAATAGATATGAACAATTCTTCAAAGTTTGATTAAAGTTGATGGAAGCGTTTTTGAGTTATTGTCCAAAAATTGGAAAATCACCCCTTTTTAAGGATAAAATTTCATAAGATGGAAAAATTTGAAATTTTTAAAAATCGAAAGGCAGTTTACGGCAATAGTTATAAACAAATCAACAAGTTTCATAAAAGTTGGTGGAAGCGGTTTTTGTCTTTAATTGTCCGAAGTGTGGACGACGGACGGACGGACAACGGTTTACAATAATATGTCCCATTTTAGACGGGCGAATCAAAACCAAGAAACAAGTTATAAAAAAGGCTAGACATAGTACAGGTATAAGCGTGCTGGAAGTTTGTGATAGTTAGTTCATAGCGAATAATAACCCATAAACAATATGTGTCCGAGTCTACAATATCAGTCAGTAGAATTGCAATAGATTTTGACAAAAATAAAATACTGTAATTTTATTATCGACAACTGTTAGGATAATAAATAAATTATGTATCAAATATATCGACAGTTAATTTGTTATCATTTTTTTTTTTGTAAGTTAGTATTCTCAGCAGAATCTCTATTAAAACTGTGGGCTTTATAATTCTCTTCAGACCTTTTTTTTTCTATTAAATCGAAACACGACGATTTGATATCAATTGATATGAACAGAAAAAGATGTCGCTTACAAGGCAGCGAAATAGCAACCCAACTAAACACGTAACCGAAAGTCTCTTTGGAAGCACTTACATTGTATATTATATCTAACCGGAGACAGGGGTCTCTACTCATATATTTCGTCAACTTCCGAATCGTTTGAAAAGTATGATAAAACACATTATACCGTAAGCCAATAATAAGTTATCTTTGAAAGTCACACTGGAAGTACATTCGCTTGCACAAACTACTTATAAAAAGTTAAGTATTATAACAGAATACAAAAGAAGAAGCTGGTAGCCTTAGTTCGTTTTGCATATACTTTTTTTATTTACGTTTACAATTATGTTTCGGAATTTCATGTGACGTCCATTTTCGTTGAACTAGTACACATTTGTGTACAGGATTCATCTGTAGCACGACTCGAGCTCCCTGTTTCGGAATCTTTCGCTGTATTGAAAACCCACTAGTGGCCTTGGGCTGGATTTAATTTTTGGTTTGGTTTTTGTCTCTTTGTCCAATTCTCTTCCCTATTCTGACAACATAAAGGAATGTTTTTTTATTCATAAATCAGGGGAAAGTATGTAGTATGTAACATTTGATTTTACCCTAAAGTGGGTAAGGTTCCATAACTCATATATATTGTCACATAAATAGGAGAGTAATGAATGATATGCTACCAAGTTTATGAACTTTCTGCGATCTATTGTACATCATGTACATATGTCCATATTTCACAATCATTATTTTCCCAAATGCAGGGAGTCAGTGAAAAAAATAAGTGAATTAAGTTTATTTTATCCTACATTGAACTTTTGATGTCGTCCTTTTCATCTTGGACTTGAGGAAGCGTCGACCATGTGTATTTTACGCTGACTTCATTGCAGTAATTAAAACACTATGTTTTTACGTTGGTGCCCCTTTTTTGTGGAGAAAATTTGGTTGAGTATATAGGAAATCCCTGAAGCATGACTGGAGCGCCCCCTTTTTAGTTCAGTCAGTGCCCCCGCCCTTTACATGAAAACTTCTTGATCCGCCACTGCTGCTGTCGTAAATGATGGTAGCGAGGATTAACTGTCGCTAATGCTTTATGCCCGCGTCACACTGTCCCGATTTTTATATACGATGGACACTCGTACGAAGTTGGTCCTGATCTCGTTAAAATACCAAAAAGTGACCGATGCAAGTACGATAAATAACGAAGTCTATACAATGGTGCCGAAATTATATACGATAGCTAAAGATGGGTATTTCAGCTTCATATCTCAGCCGAAGCCTACACGATAGATCACGAAGGCTACACGATGGATTACGAAGGCTACGCAATGGATTACGAAGGCTACATGATGGATTACGATAATGGTTCGATGGCCATACGATGCATAAAAGACGTCGTGTACAGCTTACGTGAAATCGATCTGTTTGTCTAATTCTTATAAAACTTATTTTTTATCCCCTCGCATACTGCCTGTTAGTTGCGTGAAGATAAAATTGTTAAAGACACTCTAGAACCAAAATGCTCAAAACTTGGTATGGTGTTACTCGTTAAGAATATCT
This sequence comes from Mytilus trossulus, assembly GCF_036588685.1. NCBI lineage: Eukaryota > Metazoa > Mollusca > Bivalvia > Mytilida > Mytilidae > Mytilus > Mytilus trossulus. Next base: position 59,559,516 of record NC_086384.1, read on the forward strand.
TAAGAGCTATTGACTTAAAAAGTTCAAAGGTCAAGGTCACAGTGGCAGTTGTAATACAAGGCAATATCATCAGGTTGAGGACACTCTAAAATCAATATGCTTCAAAAGATTTTAACATCATTTGGTATATTGTTCTTCCTTGTAATGATCTGACAAATTCTACGTTTTATGCCAAAGGTCAAGGCCATGCAAATGGACTTGTTTTCTTCTTGAAAAAGCATAATACACAGGAAATTGGTTACTCATTTTTTTACCTGCTGGTTCTAAAGACAACATTACAGGTATTTCAAGTTACTGAATGTTTTGGTTGATTTCTAAAAAAATAGTTTATGTATCAAACATGGATATTTAATTTACCATTTTCAGCATGTGTCATATACAAATATAATGTCCATATTTGTCCCAAATATGTTACATATGATGGGACGCCACGCTCGGCATTGCTTTGTTTGAACTGTAAAATGTGTGCACCTGTCTGAATAATTACCAATAATTATTCCCATGTTTACTGATCTATCTTAAAGGTAAGGTAATGGGGTTGTTGATCCCTCTTATTCAAAAAGAGCTCTTTCCAGGAGAATATCATAATAATACAGACAAAAGGAAGGATGTTGGGAAAGCAACAAATGCAGCAAAATATGAAATATAGAAAACAAAATGGTTATGGATTACACATTCGTGTGACAACAACTCAGACGGTACATAAAAAATGAGAAAAATGAAGAAAAGTATAAAAAAGAAGATATTGTATGATTGCTAATGAGACAACTATCCACAAAAGAACAAAATGACACAAACATTAACAACTATAGGTCACCGTACGGTTGGTTTTCCTATATACATGTACCTGCAGTGTTGGTGTACGACGCGCGTTTATGATTTTTATTATGCTACTTGATATAAAAAATTGACAAAAAATATTATTTTACTTGTAACATAAATCCTAAGCCTGTAATTACTGCTCTTCTTGTTCCATTTGAATTAAAAGAAACAGCGCTGTCGCCTTTCTTGTTCTCATAGAATCATATGATATAAGCTGCATGTTTTGTGAACGTCCTTCTTAACTGTCGTATTAGACTGACCAGTATTGCCTATCGCGCATGGCACTTTAAATGTATTTTAGCGCAAAATTAACATATATTTAGCTGGATTTATTGCCGTCGTAGTTCCATCTTGTTGCCTTCGTACTTTTTATCGATGGCAACACGACGGGATTACGAGGTTTTCACGAAGTCGTGTTGCCATCGTAAGACCCTCGGGTAGCTTCGTGATTCATTCGTGTAGACATCGTAATGTCAAAACTGCCCTATGGAAACAAGAATGAAATACGATGTTCAAAGATGCATTCCCGGTGACATTACGATGGTGAGGCTGGTGATACGAACTTAATACGAACCCTCAACATCGGACGCACCTTCGGGGATATTTTAACATGTTAATTTTTTTTAACTCTTCCCGAAGGCTAGAAGGCTGATTGTTCTACGATTGTTTAAGATGGCACTACGAATAGCCAGATCTAGATACGGTCAGTCCCGATTTTGAAAATTTCCATAATCTTGTTGCCATCGGCGTAAAAATCACGACAGTGTGACGCGGGCATTACCAACTCTAGCATCAGATTCGATGATTCCTTTGCTTGATAAATGACCTGTCAGAATTTTCCGATCGCGTATGTGGGTCCAACTTGAAATGAACATACACTATTACTACTACATACTTTTGTGTCGATCTGGGTTTGTTTGTTTTTATACTTATTTTTTTTATTATTTCAAAAGAAGATTGTTTCTGGCTGAGACCATTTTTTGTGTCGACATATTTGTCCGATAATACTTGTTTCGCTTTCACATATTAAAGATATAAATTCATATTGAATAAAAAGTAATAGAATGTACATTAAACAGAACCTCGTGGGAACTGTTTTATGTTTGTTGAAATACTATTCTTCTTCTTCTTCTGTGTATTAGCCTCCTTTTAGTAGACCTCCGAATGGAGTATATACCCTTAATGTCTTATTAAAATTTGTAAACACATTAAAAATATGTACAGCACATGCATATAAAAGAAAGAAAGTTGTAGGTTTTTTTTTACATGGCATATATACAGGGACTTGGGTGCTTTTTAAAACTATCTTATCTCATGTTTAGATTAAAAATCTGTTATTATTGCTTTAAATAAGTTTAGAATAAAAGCAAACCATTTATTGTTAAACGATAAAATTAAGTAAAATATGATCAAATGCGCTATTCACATAATTATTATATATTCTTTGCTACATTTGTTTTTCCGGTAATAGGAAATATAAGAAGTCATTCATCCTTCCAAATATACATTTACCACGAATACATGCATGCAAGTTTATTTCATATTTTTCTTTATAAGATGATGCTTATTTGATACTCCGCGACAGACAATTGTGATATTATAAGCTTGGGAAAAAACAACTTTGTATTTAACAGAGTAAAGATAAGGAAATGCTGTACAATGCAGAAAAAAGTCAAATGTGAAATCATTTACTAATCAGAATAATATAACATCTATATCTATCCCTCCCCACCCACTCCACCCGCGAACCCTGCTCATTGAGCATGTACAGAAATTAACATGGACAATATCTAATATTCTAATATATTCCCTTCTTTTCTAAAATGTTTGACACATTCAGCCACGATATGGTTTAAATTAAATGCTCTGCTCCTACTCCGCATCGCATCGCATTTCATTTCCAGAACAAAAACGGCTTAATGTTTGCGCTGATGCATGCTTGATTCCTAAAGAAGTCAAGTGTTAAGAAATGTCTTGGTGTGTTCTTCCGTAAAGTATTATTGCTGATAGAATTATGAGTTTGAATGTCCCTTTGGTTTCTTTCGTCCCTCTTTTGTTGAATCAAACATCGATGGTCTAAACGTTCTTCCATTCCTACAACATGTCCATGTATGAAAACAAGTGACTTCTCCACTTCGAGAGAACTAAATTAAAGATTTCAACCCCGACAGTTCAAAGAAAACAAGAATGTTCCCAAAGTACAAGGATGCCCCACTCGCACTATCATTTTCCATGTTCAATGGACCATGAAAATGGGTAAAAAATATAATTAAGCATTACAATGAGAAAGATCATATCATGGAGAACATGTGTACTAAGTGTCAAGTTGATAAGACTTCAACTTCATCAAAAACTACCTTGACCAAAACCTTTAACCTGAACCTTGCACTTTTATTTTCTATGTTTAGTGGACCGTGAAGTTGGGGGCAAAACTTTAATTTGACTTAAAAATAAGAAAGATCATATCGAAAGGAACATGTGTACTAAGTTTCAAGTTCATCTGATTTCAGCTTCATCAAAAACTACCTTGACCAAAAACTATAACCTGAAGCGGGAAAGACGAACGGACGCATAGACCAGAAAAGATAATGCCCCCTACTATCGTAGGTGGAGCATAAAAATGACAAAGAAAACAAAAGTCAGATATATATAGACAGATTGATATATACAATGAATGACATACATGTATTGATAGTTCGAAAGATAGATATAAAAATGAAACTACAAAGACAGCTAAATAAATCATATATAAATAAAAAGAAAGAATGATTTTTTTTGTCATTTTCGTACTTGTCATTCATCATTCTTGTTCGGTATTTGTTGGTATCACACATAGTTCACACACATACACACACCTTAAAAAGATCTTCAAGATTGCGCTTTAAACTAGAAAAAAGAAAACGGAAATAGTAAAAATTTTGATAAAAAGTGTCAGCAATTCAAACATTTAAAATGCCTATATTGAAACAAATTGCATTTCATTCTGATTATTACATATTTGAATAATGAGCATTTTTCAAATTTGAATATTGCACAGTAAAATGAAAAATGAAAAATTAGAGCATTTTTCATTTTTCCATACTAAACGAGTCAAATTGAAAAATGCTCCATGCTAGAGCATTTTTCATTTTTCAACATTGTAAGTAAAATTGAAAAATACTTCACGTTAGAGCATTTTTCATTTTTCAATATTGTGAATTAAATTGAAAATGATAAAGGTCTGTATTTTCAGTATTTGTTTTTAAGAATTAGATTGAAATATGCTTTGTTTTCTAAAGCAAGCAAATCCAAATGTTTAAACACATTTTCACTTTTGACAAAATTAAATCATTTTTAGCACACATGTATTATTATTTGTTTCAATATCTTCGTAAAATCAAAAAGACAATTTCATGAAAATAACATATTTCAAATCTCATAAAGAAAAAGTGTTTTCGAAAGTGATTTCAATCAATTTAGAGTACATGTTTCAAACCAACTACCTTTAAAATTTGTAGAGCAATTGAATTATTTTTTTCATTTTAAAATTATAAATGCTTGGCGTACATATACACGGACGTTTCTCACCACCAAACTCAGACAGTCATTAGTTCACACTCTCTTACCAACTAACCCTCTCCTTGCATCTCCTCTTTCTCTCCGTCTGCAGTCTGTCTGTAATCTTTTTCCATATCTCTTTACATTCTAGCCTAGACTGGAGGTTGAGCAGTAAAATGCGCTCTCGAACACTACCCGACACCCTTTCCATAACATCAGACTTTTTAATGTTTCCTTTTAGGATTAGGTCATTATACAATTCAAGTAGCTCTGACGATTCCGCGGCCTCGAAGGACCTACGGCCATGAAACTTCTTATGCTTTACTTCACATTCTTCTTGACTCTTTTCGGACTGAGACTTCTTCTGTTTTACTTTACATTCTGCATGACTCTTTCTAGACATGTTCATATTTTCTAATTCGTTTTCACTATAATTATATTGTTTGATTTTATCGGGTACTAGTAAATCATACTCAATGGTATCTGTCGAATCGTTGTCAGTGTTATTCTTAGATCACTTCCCTTTCCCTGTATTATGTCATGCTATCATGTTTGTAACGGGAACCGATAGTTCCTTGTGCTGGTAGAGCTGGTGTAATGCCTATCCACTGTCTCTGGGTTGTGAGTCATATGTCGAGCGAGGATTTCTCTACTAGCGGAAATTTGGGTCCTCACTGTTGTCGAGGTGGCCTTTCTTAGGCGAGTGGCAGTTTAATGTTGTTGACTGGACCCTGGTCCCATACCCGCTGTATGCCTTTTTTTACCTGAGAACTCGTCAATAGAGACACTGTACCATCTTTCTTGGGGAATGTGGTAAAGATACTTGGCTCCTTTTCAACCGGATAACCTGGGATGATTTTTAGCATTTGAATATAATCTTTCAGAAATCCATAGAGTTTTGCATTGACATGTACATGTATATCAGCTGGACCGCCTTCCTGCGTCTTGTGTTGGGCCACCTGAAATAGATGTAACAACCAATACACTATTGTAACATATTGCAGTCCGTTAGAGCATTTATGTATTCAACTATCACCGCGTTAATTGGTCACATATTTGTGTTAAGGTGGTGCCTAACACTACAGAGAGATAACTCTGTAAAGTCATCTAAACGTTTTAATTACGTTTTGTTGTAAAACAATATTAAGGTTCTCAATGATCAAAATTGATGTTTGTCAAACTGCTATTTAACCAGTGCATTTCTTCTGACTAAACAGTTGGTTCAAAATTAATGAAATTTTAATATTTTTGTTATACTTTGACAAAATTTTATGAAAATTAAACGAGCCAAATTAATTTTAGTATAAGTGTTGGGTATCACCTTAAATGATTACAATGTACCAATTTCCCGCAACATTGTATTAAATTAACACATGACTGTATATAATTACCGCTGCGTTGATTGGTCACATATTTGCGTTAAATGGTAACAATGTACCTATTTACCGCAACTAAGTATTGAATTAACGCATGACTGTATTTAATTACCGCTGCGTTAAATGGTTACAATGTGCCCATTGACCGCAAACATGTATCAAATGAACGCCGCATTGTATTCAATTAACGCAGCGTTAAAGTTGTGGTAAATGGCTTCTGTGTAACCATTTAACGCATATTTGTATCAAATTACCCCATGGATGTATTCAATTACCGCTTCGATAATCTGCAACATGTTTGCGTGAAATCTTTTTAAAGCGTTAATTGGCAACACGTTTGCGTGAAATGGCAACATTATTGCGTTAATTGGCAACAATAATGAGTGAATTGGCTACATTGTAAAGTATACATTTATTGAAATATGCATACGCACAAAAGACATTTTTTTAACACTTATTAGGATTTTAATAACATTGATAGACGCATCATCATTGATTATTTACTGTGATGTTTCCCGCGTCATGTTTCCATTGTTGATTTATTAGCCATGAAATGCTTTCATTCTTTCGCAACAGGATATAAGATTTACTTACTGTTATAGAAATACCACCATTATCGGTTCTTCTTGCCCTTTGAATGCTGTTGATGGTTATATTCCTCACAGCCATCGGCCTCTGTGTATTTGTTTGTAAATGTCGTAACAGCATATAATTTATGACGTCATAAAATGTACTTAGAACCACCTGTGTACTCTTGTTGGCAATTTTTTTCTCTATAGTTTAGGCGTATTTCGAACTCAGGAACATGTGTATGTAAACAGGTAGAATCATAGTTTCTACCAAAGAAAAGAAAACTTATAAACATAACACCATAGTGGGCAAGTCTAAATTACGGTTGAGAACACACTAAAGTGACTTCAAAAGTGTGTATGTATTTGTACATTCTTACATATTTGTACACCCCTTTGTACAAACTTTTTTGTCACACATATATACACATTTTTATAAGTGTGTTATCATTTTTTTTTGTACTGCATTATCATATGTTTATATTTATGAAATATACTGCGTTTAGACAAACAAATATTTCAATGTAAACGAATATGTTGGAACACATACTTGGATGTATTTCCCTACACACGAAGTTGTGAATACACATCTGTATATGGGTTTATATGGTATGTACAATATATTCGATTCATTTTTACCTATTTCTTCTGTCTCTACAACTGTTCGCCTCATCTTTGCCCTTGTCTTGAGTTTTTTTGTGATGATCTTTAACGACTCCCGAAATCTTTGAAATCTCTCAATATGATTTACTAATCCCTTTTCCAGCAAAAATTCTACGAAAAGGCCCATTGACGAAAGGTAACTTCTTATTTTACCTGGTGCCAGGGTTGTCATATTTTTTCCAGTCTATTCATTATATTAATCAACAGTACAAAGATCTTGTATTGTCATCTTTGGTGTTATAAATTCCCATAATTCTGTTACTTAATGTTTATGTTGGAGAACAGTGGACTTTTGGTCGGACTATAGTCAGTTTCTTTGAATTTCCTTGTTGGTCTTTTGTCGGACTATTGCCAGTTTCTTTGGATTTCTTTGTTGGTCTTTTGGTCGGACTATTGTCAGTTTCTTTGGATTTCTTTGTTGGTCTTTTGATCGGACTATTGTCAGTTTCTTTGGATTTCTTTGTTGGTCATTTGGTCGGTCTATTGTCAGTTTCTTTGTACAACTCGTATAAACATCAACCGAACAATGTTAGATCTGTAAATTTGCTTTCGCAAATGTTTGGTTCTTCCCTCGCCGGGAATCGAACCCATGCTACTGTGATATCGTGACACCAATTCGCCTGCACTGCAGCCGTCCCGCTAGACCACACGACCACCTGGGCTCTAAAAAAAGAGCTTTCGGTGGGCATGTGTAACCTTTCCACGTCAGTTTTAATCTAGCGGCATACTACAGTACATGATATATTAGGAATGAAGATGTTATTGTTACAGATCAGCTAAATTATCTATAGTAAAGGATCATACAAATTGATGTAAGATACAGTCACAGAAAATAATTATATTCATAAGTACGTCTGAGTCAGTGACAACCCTACAACAGATGTATCCATCGGATAGCCATCAATGATGGTGATACATGGCTGTGTACATAATAATTATAATAATATAATATTATTATATTATTATATTATTATATAATATAATAATATAATAATATTTTTTTTTTTTTTTTTTTTTTAACTATATTTATTTCCTCTTTGCAAGTGAGCCAAATACTTTAAACTTCACACACCTAATTCTGAGAGTGAGAAACCATGAAAAACTCTTTTAGGCCGTGTGAAATAGACGGCGTATTTCGTCTTTCGTTGATTTTGTTCAAACACGTTTCATGTTGCTACTCAATAACCTCGCTAGATATACACGTCTTATATACACCAATTACTGCCACTTTTTGTCACCTTAAGTATACAAAAAGTGTCAACCTTGAAGAAGTAAAAGGACTGAGGTTTCGTTATTCCTGTGGGAAAAATGCAAAACTTACAAAGAATTTTGCAGATTTTTCAACCCAACCTTTTTGTTACAGGAATGGAGTCTCCGACCTGAGTTTATGGAGGAAGTACTAGAAAAAAACGAGTCTTATTTACTTAGATGTTTTTCCGATTGCTTGACAGACGACAAAGATACGAGTCGGAAAACACGGCCAAATTGCAATGTTACAGATTGATAGGAATATAATGTGTTTAATATGAACGACAAAACAATATATTCATTGCGTAGAAGTTTGTTAGGGCTTTCCAAAACGTTAAAGATGTTTCAAATAGGATAAGAAATGTCAGAGTTATCAACGTTCAAAGTTTAATGCACTGTTCGATGAGAGGGTATAGTTTTAACCCTAACCCTAACCGAGTTCAATCTTCAAACAGATGTAGAATGGATTTGAATAGAGATATTTTCATAAAGTTAACTGTTCCTGAAAAGATGGAAAAGCAATCTAGAGGATGGCAATTTATTGGTATCACTGAAGTGTACGGCCGCACTTTCCGACCTTACTGAAGAAACGTTTATGCGAGAGTAAAGCTTAACCACGAGTTTAGCCCAACTTCTAAACTACAACAGATAAAGACTTGCAGTCTTCACTCCAAGCTTAATCGTCCAAAAGTACTGGCCCTAACGGTGTCGATTTTAACGGCAAGCCTTTTGAATCATAGGATCATGTTATGATATTGAAAAGATCGACTATGAAAAGTACCAAAAAACCATAACCCGATCCCCCATCCCTGCAAAATTGTGATTTTTGAGAAGTTTGTGAAAAAACTTAATACGAAAATCCAATACCCTCCTAGACTCACCCTTTCCGGGATCGAGTAAGGCCTCCAAAACAACAATTTTAACACATTTGGGGTTTGGGTTAGGGTAAGTGTTTGGGTTAGTGTTTGGGTTAAGGTAAGGGTTAAGGTTAGGGTTAGGGTAAAGGTTAGGGTTAAGGTTAGGGTTAAGGTTAGGGTTAAGGTTAGGGTTAAGGTTAGGGTTGGGGTTAGGGTGAGGGTCAAGATTGGGACATGGCAGCGTACTTTGGCGAGGGTAAGCGAGGTGCCCTTTTTCACTTCTGCGCATGTCTGCCCTTTTTTATGACTGCGCATGCGTCAGAAATTTCAAAAAGGGTTAGGGTTAGGGTAAGGGTTAGTTTTTTTTTACTATACTGCAACTGAGTTGCACTCAGGAAGATAATTTGTTTTTAGTACAAACCTGGCTGAAATGAAATGAACCCAGAAAATAAAATTCAAGTGACTTGGTTGTATTTGCGCATGTGCATAAATTTAAGTGTAAAATGGCGATACGATTTGTGAGCTACATGACGTCATAGGACGTAACGAAAATATTAGAAATAACGTTAAAACATACATACGTAAATGAACAAATACATACATACATGTAAAAAAGAAGATGTGGTATGATTGCCAACGAGACAACTATCCCCAGAAGACCTTAATGAAACAGACTTTAACACCGTACATAATGCTTACATACATACACACAGATACACAGACTAAAAAACAGACAGACATACATTATCAATTATTTACATGCATACATTAACTTATATCTGCGACTTACACATATACAGAGGAGATTACCATGCGCACTCATGGTATTTGCATAATATATGTTATAAACATATAATATCAAAGAGCTGTATAAAACAATGGTTTATAAGATGTATGTGAATTATACATGTCTGAGGTCTAGAGCACAACAGGTGGTCAAGTGGTACGTGCAAGGCAAGCGGCTCATACAGCGGCTCATGGCATGAACAGAGTCACCATTTTGAAAACGTTAATGATATCTTTTCATAATGTATATTCTTCAGGTCTGAGTGACATTGTGTACTTATGGAGTATTCGTCTTCCGTGGAGAAACAGAAAAGGGGCTACTTTTGTTATAGCTAAACTTACGATTGTCGTTGTCGTTGTCGGTAATGAATCAGCAAGAAAAATGTCATTTTTTTAAATCTATTTTTTGATACAATTCTTTTTCTGGCCTCATCATAATGGACATTTGATATCTAAAAATGGACTGTCACACATAAAAATGAATCATTAAAGGTCTTTGAAGTGCTATTTCTCTTGCATTCAGCACTAATGGGTTCCAATATTGACCATTTTCTTGGTTATTACTTACTGGCATTGACATTTTATTGTGTTGGTTCCTAAGGATTGACAGATTTAGACAGGTTAGAAGTCTACGGTTACTAAAATCTCTGTCGACAACTAGAAGAATGCATAATTTGAGGTTTATAAGTCTACAGTTACTTATATATATGTCGCGAAACAATAAAAAAGTACACCATTTCATATGTTCTATCATATTCTGACAATAAAGTAATATTTATGAGTTTACATGGATTCTCAGACACAAAAGTGAACAAATGAAGGTTTCATGTTGCTGTAGTTGTTGGCTGAATCTATAAAATGTGCCGAAATCTATCCTTTTTAGTGATACTACTGTGCTGGAATGACCATTTTCTACTAATGATGGATAATTAGACACAAAATGAGACCTGTTAAAGTCTACGGTTACTTTTATTTGTGTCGATAACAAAAAAAAGGCGACAGAATTTCTTTCTTTTGGTTAATTTTCTTGTACCGGCTTGGTAATTGAGCCCTTTTTGTACCGCAAGATTTAAGGTTAGACATTTATGTGAAGAATTGTAAGTTTCAAACGGCTATATATGGTGTTTTCATCAGTATAGGGTGCCAACATTGACCTTTTTCTGGCTGATTCATTACCGACAACGACAATCGTAAGTTTTGCTATAACAAAAGTAGTCCCTTTTCTGTTTCTCCACGGAAGACGAAAACGACATTAATTTACTATTAATAAAGCCCATTTACTATAAATAAGATACTGAAAAATTGTGTATAATATAAATATCTATGGCAGCCAGCATTTCCTTGTTTTTTGTATTTGTTTCCACTCGAGTACCGTATTAATATAGATCGAATATTTTTTTTTAGTGTGAGTTTTACTGTCCATCTGCGTTTTTCGCCCCTCTTCTACACTACAGCCCACGGGCAGACACGCGCAGAAGCGAGAAAAGGCATCTCACTAACCATCGTCAAAGTACACTACCCTGTCCCAATCTTGACCCTAACCCTAACTCTTACCTTAACCCGAACCTTAACCCTGACCCAACCCATACACTAACCCTAACCCAAACCCCAAATATGTTAAAATTGTTGTTTTGGAGGCCTTACTCCATCTCGGAAAGGGTAAGTCTAGGAGGGTAACCGATTGGATTTTCGTATTAAGTTTTTAAATATATATCAAAAATCATCATCCAAGACACAATTTATAAAGGGTAACAATATGTCAAGGTAAGGCGTTCAACACGGAGCCTTGGCTTACACCGAACATCAAGCTACAAAGGGCCCCCCAAATTACTAATGTTTAACCATTCAGATGGGAAAACTAAGGTCTAATCTATATAAAAACGAGAAACAAGCAACACGTATGAACTACATAAACCGACGACCACAACTAAACATTAGATTCCTGACTAAGGACAGGTGCGAACATTTGCACCGGGATTAAACGTTTCAAAGGTACAAAACCTTCCCCCTTTTCTGAATAGAATAAAGACACAACATAGAAAGAATTGGGAATACTAAGAAATTTCTTTCATATCAATATCAATAATTTAACATTTGGTATATATGGGGTGAATATAAAAAAAAATAAAAGTAAGTTTTCAGGAGAAATGAAATGATTATTGATGTTCATAGTAGCAAGAAGTGAACATGTAGTAATTCCAAATAATCAAAGCTACAACATACGTGACTGTGTCATTCCAATACTTGGCGTAAAAAAAATATAAAGGAATTAATGCAAATCAATGAAATGAGTCTACTTCTATACTTGTCAAGTTAACCCTATAGATGTAACAAAAAATATACAATCGCTAATCGCTAATTGGAAAGTTTTGAAATGCATCAACGTTTTAATAAAAGGGAGGCGAAATATAGCAATGAAACATTCATATCATATGTCGTATACAAAATTGAAATCGCCATGGCAATAAACAAGACGAACAAGTTTTTTTTAAACTCCTAACACTTAAGTTCAACATTATAAACATTCCGCCAAAAGTAAACCACAATATAATACAATGGACAGCAATATAGCGATACAATAACAAACATTTTTTGTTCTCATCAATTAAGGGTGCCAGCATGTCCTCCTTTTATTCAAAATATTGATACGTAGCAAAAATTTCAGTAGTTTGTATACCTCATGCTGACTTGTACAACAAAATTATTTGACCGCATTGACCAAAACTGACCATATGTGCACTTTAATTTGTAAATATATATACCCGCATCTAAATATATAGTGAATCAGCCATATTTTTTATGTCAGGATTCATTGTATAATACAATGGACAGAAATATTGCAATACAATAACAACAAATTTTTGGTTTGCATACATTTAGGGTGCCAGCATGTCCTCCTTTTTTTCAAAATATTTATACGTAACAAAGTTTGAGTAGTTTCGATTCCTCATTCCGACTTGTACAACAAATATTTTTGATCGCATTAACTAAAACTGACCATATGTGCACTTTAATTTGTTAATCTATATACCCGCATAGTAAATCAGCCAATTTTTTTTATGTCAGGATTCAATGTATAATACAATGGACAGCAATATTGTTATACAATAATAACAAATTTTTGTTCGCATAAATTTAGGGTGCCAGCATGTAATCCTTTTATTCAAAATATTGATACGTAACACAATTTCAGTAGTTTTGATACCTCATGCCGACTTGTACAACAATATTATTTAATCGCATCAACCAAAACTGACCACACATGTATGTGCACTTTAACTTGTAAATCTAAATACCCGCATAGTAAATTAGCCATATTTTTTATGTCAGGATTCAATGTATAATACAATGGACAGCAATATTGCAATACAATAACAAACAATTTTTGTTCGCATCAATTAAGGGTGCCAGCATGTCCTTCTTTTATTAAAAATATTGATACGTCACAAAAATTTCAGTAGTTACTATACCTCACTCTGACTTGTTCAACAAAATTATTTGACCGCATCAACCAAAAACTGACCGTATGTGCACTTAAATTTGTAAATCTATATACCCTCATAGTAAATCAGCCATATTTGTAATGTCAGGATTCAATGTATAATACAATGGACAGCAATATTGCAATACAATAACAAATTTTTGTTGGCATCAATTTAGGGTGCCAGCATGTCCTCCTTTTTTTCAAGATATTGATACGTAACAACATTTTAGTAGTTTTGATACATTTTACCTC